>NC_134483.1:174898244-175091964 GCF_040206685.1 Ascaphus truei
CTAGTCCATGCATGTCATTTTTTTTTTTTTACAACCAATTCACTGTGTGGATCATATGACGCTGAGAAACTGGGGAGGAGATAACCAACGCCACAAGAAAAAGAAACACACACACATAGTTACATTGACATGGGTTAATTAGCATTTATTTTAGAAAAGTTTGTGTATGGCCATCATTTCCATAGTAATTATTTGTAAGGTTAAACATTTCAAGTGGATGGTGAGGCTTTTGAATGATTCATTTTAGCAACAAAATGATTACCTGAGATGGGGGAGGGGGTTTCCTTTTGTTGTAAATATAGTATTTATTTTTTAAATTGTGAATATATTTCTATGACATTGTAGGCTGTTAGACCAGACAATTAGTTTAATGTGAGACTGACACGTCTCTTCATTTACTGGTATAGTAATGACAAAATGCATACTAATTCACAATATTCATGTGAGTCTGAGCACCGATTTCAGTTGTCAGAAACTGCAGGATGCCACTACAGGTGAATGTCAGCAACACAAGCTTTACAGAAAATGGAATAGCTGGAGGGGCCTGCAACACATTAATACTGTGCCTTTAGGGCACCTGTCAGTGAAGGAAATAGTTTAGTGTCAATCTATCTCCAGCCACCTGTCAAGGTTATAGTTATATGTTCACCCAGTCACTGTTGATGGAAAAAAATGCTTTTAAGTACAAAAACCATTGCAGCTAAATCATGCAAGATGCTATTGTTCATTTGCGATCATCCCGACACTTTGTGACCATTTCATTAGATAAATTATAATCCAAATTCATTTTTACCTGTAATATTAATTTCATCATCCAGTATAAAGTGCAAGTTAATATCTGTCAGCAGCCAAATTAATTTAATATAGATATGTGGGGGCCGAAAGTGCTGCAACGCAGGAAATGTGTGCCTAGGGAGGTATGCCAGGTCACACAGCCTCAGGGTGAAGACTGGAGATGCAGAAGAACTGGGACACTTTCTGTTCTGTAAAAACTGAGAACGAGGCTAACAGAAACCACCAAATCTCACTCACAAAATCTAATGGTGAAGTTAAACTTACTAAACCAATTGAAGTGATGTGTAATCAATGAGGGTCCTCAGCACTCGAGGAAAGTAAAATCGTCTTTGTGATTAATTAAACATTAATTAAACTTTAATTAAAGTTAAGACATTAATTAAACTTTTAATATCATTAATTCATTTCAATGAGATTGTCTATTTGTTTTTGTCTCGTCTTTAATATTTAATGCAACACATCCAAAAGAGAGTAATCATTTATGATGTAAATACAATACAATGCAATCCCCTTATAGGGCAATATAGGTTATGAAATGTCATTGATCGATTATATTTATAATTGATGAATCAAGTCATCACCTTGACACAGTGTAGTATTTATTTCAGGGGACAATTACCTGCACAATACATATTAAGGTGTTATTCTATATATAACATATAGCCTCAAAGGAGAGGAAAAAGTGGAGGTTATATGCGGAGCTAGTTTGAGGAACCAGGGGATAAAAGGGAACTCACTAAATATATGTGGTGTATCGAAAATCTAATACAATATATATATATATATATATATATATGCTAATTATATTATATTCAGAGACATTACATTATGGTTTGTTTGATTCAGAAACCAAGTTGTGGTGAAACGCGTAGAGTGTTGCTGACCAGTGAGATCCACAAGCGTTTGGAGCCCCTGTGAGCGGATGACGTCAGTTTCGGTTTCCGGGTTCGGTGAGACGCACCAGTGACACGCACGCCGAGACACAGGGGAGGCAGAGTTCACACACTCAACTTGCCGAGATCCAGTTCGCAGGATCTATATGCTTGATTATTTTTATTACCATGTGAGTGTATCCCTTACCACTTACTTTTTATAAATTGTTATACAGTCTGCACTATGTCCGTTTCCGTTGTCACCTATTAAGGTCTCCTGAAGCTCCTTGTGATTACCTTTCCTGGTGGGCTGTTAGTCAAAGATACCATTATGTGAATATCACTCACTTTACACTTGTGAGTACCCTGCACACAGATTCCTGTATATACATCACTCCACTAATTATCACGTATATTGCACCATCAGATTTTTTTCTGTTTTTCATGGCTTGCGCTTCCCGATGATCTACACCTCTTCACCTTGCATGGGATCGTGAGAAGGATCCCCCACTGGGTTATAGCGGCATCCCAATTTGTTTGTATTGGTATCATTTATATTTATAATCTATTTCCACAATAAGATTGTGCTTTAGGCAAGTTGTATTATATTTGGTTATCCTAGAGCGCCATATTTGATTAGTCTGTTTGTTTCACTTGTTTGATTCAGAGACATTACATTATGGTTTGTTTGATTTCAGAGACACTACATTAAGAAAGAAAAGCCACCATAAGGCTAAGGCCCCGCTGCCTCAGACCACGTGCCCGCACTGCAGACGGGCGGTGCGTGGAGAGGCACTTGACCGCTATATGCGGTCTGCAGGGAGCGGGAGGGGGGGCGTAGTTTGACGGTCAAAATCTTTGCCAGGTCTGAGATGAGAACGTGGTGCCGTGGTGCCCTCTCCCCCCCCCCCACACACACAACACATACACACTCAACACATACATACACATACATACATATACACACACACACACACACATGCATACATATACACACACACACTTTTCCTCTGCCGCTCTTCCCTGCTCCCCTCCCAAGCCGCCTCCCTTCCGTAGCTCCTTCCCTCTCCTCCTTCCCTCATTGGCTGACTGCCGCAACATGTGATGCATCAGAGCTGCAAATCACTAGGAGCTTGCAGCATCGCCCAGCTGACGCACAGTTATCCGCATTTTAACCTTGGTTAAATGTGGCCTGAAAGCGGGCAGAAATTGAAATTTAGCATTGTCTGCAATACCGGCCAGATACTCAAGTCGGCGATCGCAAGTTATTGTGTCTTAAAAATCTAATTTGATAGTCCGCACAGAATACTGCCTTTGATACTCAACCATTTACCTGTCTGTAAACATGCAGTACAGTATAGTAATTTTATAGTTGTAACAAGTGTCCCCCCCCCCCAACCTCACTTAGTGACCAGTGTGTGGAAGTGGGCGCATTACCTCGCTGTTGTGGTGCTCTACCTGTTGGTTCGCAGGAGGTCTGAGTGGCCTGTTTAATGTTATGAGACATGACAGGACTGGCTAGCACAGGACTCTGGATCTTCACAATGGGGTCAGCGCCTCCAGCAGTGATGGATCCCACGAAGTGTAGGCATCAGCCCCCATCACTACACACATACCTCCCTCCAGCCCAGGAACTGACACCTTTAGGCAGAGGTATCTTTGAATGGTCTTTATTACAGGCATCTTTCATCAGCTCTGTTAGCAGCATGTCATACTCCACTCGTCCCAGAACTTCTAGACGGTGCATTCTCTCTCTACTGCTCTGCTCCAGGTGGTCATTAGGTTAGCCAGCAAGCTTACATCATGGGGAAGACTCACAACTCCCACCTTGGGTCATCCTCCTTCACCCTAGCCAGGGTTCAGGAAGGAACATTATCTGCCTCCTTACTCCCAGAGAAGCGCAGAGGAACTCCTTCATCCACCTCCTCACACCCCGAGGTGCAGAGGCAGAACTCACCTTCTTCCTCCTCACTCCCTGAGGAGGTCAGAGGAACTGAACACTAACTTTTGGCTACTCCCCCTAGAAACTTCTGCAAGGGTCGGGCTCATGGACTGTACCCACCTCCAAAGGGCTGTACACAGACCATGAGGCACAACCTACATTCCTTCACTTTCTGTGGAAACAGGAAGGGGGGGGGGGTCAATGGCCCTCAGATTAACCTGCTAATGCCTGGATCTTAACAGGGCTTACATAGCAGATACACTATGTGGGGAGAAACAGGTACAGCTGGACATACCCTGTTACATAGTATTAAAAGCACATCCTGTCCCTCCCCAAAAATATGTAATTCCCAACATTTTCTATATAGCAACCAACAATAAACTCACCCTATAACTCCTCCTATTACTTAAGTGGCCAGGTCCCCCTCTGGGCTTCCCCTTATAGCCCCTTACCTCTGGTAGCTACGGGGGTAGTTGTAGGTTGCCGGAGTGACGAACACCTCGCCGGAGCTCACCGGGAGCAAGTGCACAGGGTGCTGCCATATTGGGATGGGCCACACATGTGCAGTATGAGTTCGCGCATGCGCATTACGGCTCCAAGGCGCGGCGGCCATTAGAAGGGATTGCGCATGTGCAGAGCCCAACTAAAGTGGTGGCCATTACAGGAGCAGGTCCGCAGGGGAACTACATGCCCCATAATGCACTGGGGCTACAGGATCAGGTGGCTAAGCTTTGCCAATCATGCGGCCGGATTCCCCTACTCCCTGCTATTGATACATTTTGCGTGCCTGCACCGAGTCAGTTGGAGCTGGGACATCAGAGGGTGTGTATGTGCAGGGTGTCTGTAGGCCACTGGACTAGGCCAGAGACCCTCTGTTAGGCCCTAGCTAGGCCCCGACTCCCCTAAGCTTGTGTTTGTTGAAGGGACAGGCCCATTAGATAGGGACACTGTCCCTGTAGTGCCAAGTGTGACACAGCCAGGACGCGACAGCGAACTGGCAATCTGGTGGTCTGGGACCAGATCACCCCACAGATGAGACTCTCTTCATGGTGGGACCCTCCAGCTGGAAACCACTCCACGTGGAGGCGGACTCATTGCTGACAGCGACGGCGTGGGACAGGATGGACACTTTGTCTTCAGTTGGTGCTACCGAGTGTTGGAGCACCGGGCAGGTATCACACCTACAAGTGCACCAACTTTAACACGGGTTATGGGCAGCGCTGTCACACATACATTGGGTGGGCTGGCTTCTGTGGACACTGGGAGGTTGAGTGCCCAGACCATCTCAGTATTTTGGGGTGAACCCCACTAGGGCGTGGACACGGTGGTTGGGGGCACGGTGTGGGGGTATGTCCCTTTGAGGCCTGTGTTATATTGCTGTTATCACCTGTTCAGTAAATCTGTTATACCATATCAGTGTGTATTTCTTACATTGGGTCCTGTGATGGGGTTATCCAACATAGTTAGGATCCCGCACAGCTGGAGGTGCTGTCACCAGACAGATCAGGTACACCCCAAGCTCCCAGCAGTGGAGGTTCAGACCTGTGAGCCACAGGTAAAGTACCACACATACGTAGTAGCCGTCTCATCTCCTATAGGATGGAGGAAGCAGTGCTACACTTAATATAACCCCTACCTACTTTATAACTCCCCCTATTTCTCTATATAACTTATTCCTATAACTCCTCCTATTGCTCCATAAAACATTTCCATATACAGTAGAGGCAACGTTTATTCTAACATTTGCCGTAAACTAGCCGGGTTACATTCTGGGTATGTGCTGGGTTACTGTACTGTAACTCCTCCTATTGCTCAATATAACTGCTCCCTATAACTCATCCTGTTGCTCCATATAATCCTTACCTACAGTACTACTCTTGTTATTTCTCTATATAACTGCTCTCCAATACTTCATATTACTTATATACTGTACCCTATAACTCCTCTGAACCCTTTATATAATGTACCTATAATTCCTGCCTATTGCTCCATTCAGTATATCTATTGCTCCATATAACCTATCTCTAAACTGTAAATCTTCCTATTGCTGCATATAACCTCTCCTCATAATTCCCCTAATGCTCCATATAACCGCTCCCTATAACTCCTACAAAACTATTGCTCAAAATAACCACTTCCTATAACTCCTCCTATTGCTCCATATAACTGCTCCCTATAACTCCTCCTATTGCTGTATATAACCTCTCCATGCAGTAGGTTCCCACATTGACACTCAATGTGTTTATTGCCTACTGTGTATCATAATGCACATTTAAGTTTAATGCATATTTATATGGCTTAAACACAAATGGGCAAATGCGCTATTAGCAGTGGTAAGTATAACTTTCACTTTCTAGATTTATATATATTTAAATTAGATATTTATTTATATTTAAATGACTGTACTTTATATTCAGTACTACTGTAAGTGTATTTAATTTACATGTAAAGAGTACAAACATGAACACACCAAAAATAATTTTTAAAGAATTAAATGTTTTATTTTCACACGATACTCAAATAAAAATAATAATACAATAAGTCGTCTCTTCTTTCAAATTTACAATTTTCTTTTATTTTTCTTCATCGAACTGGCTGGCTGTTCTTGGTCTGTAAAGATAGAGGCAATATTCAATATTAAGAATCGCACCTTACTTAATAAAAACCTGATATTTTGGGGACTTGGGGAGAAAAAGCATGTGTGTCATGAAATTTCTGCACATGCGTGTAACAGGAAAGTGGTTGAAACGTATATGCGTCATAGCAGAACTGTAAAAAAAAATTAAACAGTGACTACTATACATTATGAAATCCAGATGTTTTTGGGGCTTGGGGATAAAAAACATGGAATGGAGTACAGTACTTTACATTATGACTACATTATCACTTTACAGTATACTGAATATTGTACATTATGCAATTCTGAGTTTTTGGAGGAAAAAGCATGGCATGGAGTACAGTTCCTTACCAGGCAGTATTGCTGGATGTCTGTACGGCACCAATTGTTTGTTTCCTGCACATTTTCGTCACCCGGCTACAGACATGCAAAACATAAAAGAAACCTTACATAATTAAAACAATAACAACTTTGTAAAGCACAATTGTTTTTTTATTATACTGTAGTACAAACATTTCCGGCGCATTTTTATTTTGAAATTAAATAAACATGTAGTCCTCCCCATAGCCGTTGGGGTTCCAGGCAAGAACCCTTCTATGCCTCAAAAAGGCATTGATGCTGTCTTTCACGGCTATGTAAATAAGCGGGGTCATATTGAAATTACACTTGATTTCATCCATAATAGTTCTCCGTAAATTATCATGAAGCGCATTCTTGCCCCTCTTGCCATCATAATTAACATGTTGGTACCAGTCAAGGTACAGCTCATAACTGACGTGGTGGTTCAAAATGAGAATGGCTAATTTGGCCACATGTCCTCTGCTTCTGGTTACGTATTTCTCCCGGATGCTCTGCGGGAGGTCGTTTAGCATGATGTCTGGGATCGGGTTGCATCCCTGGTGGCATTTGCAGCTGTACTCTCCTGGTTGCAGCGGGTGGTGTAGCGGGTGTGCTTCTGTCAGTGGGTGAGGGTAGATGGTCTGGGAGAATGCTTTCCTCCTGTCGTACCTGTGCTCTTACCTCCGGTGGTGTGAATTGTCTTGGCATGCAGGTCAATTCCGGTGATGGAGAGGGTACACGGGGTGTATGTGGTTCCTCCAGGGGAGGAAAAGGCTCCCCTGGGTTGCCCCCCTGCTCCTGCATTGGACATATAGGGGCAGGGACACCAACCAAAAAATAGAGAGCACCGATGTCTCTCTCAATGTTTTGCATTTGAACAGCCATGCCCCTCTCCATCATCTCCATTTTCTCCAAAATAAGATCCAACTTGGTCTCCATTCTTTCCCTGTGTTGTGTTGCTAGGCATTTCGTAGCCCCTTAAAATATTCAGCATGCAGCCGACCCAGCTAGATCTGGTGCAAGGTGTGAGGTGTAATCCGGTTGGACTTCAGCATGTTTGGGTGATAGGCGAGATGAGCGGGTGCCATCTGGTTGGGTATCGATGGGGCGGGAGGTGTCTTGCTCAGCTTCAGTTGTGTGAGAGCCATCTGGTTGGGCATTGATGGGGCAGGGGACTTCTTGTTCAGCTTCTTCTTTGGTGGGGTGAGGGACGTCTTCTTGGGCATCGGCAGGGTCAAACCATATAATTGTCGAGTGCATAATTTACCCATTTTCTTTTTTTTATAGCCAGGTACAGGTTATTTGCCTTGGGAGCTTTTGGTGCCATTTCTTTAGGCACCATTGCCTTTTGCTGTGGGGGCTCGGAAACAGTTGCCAGCTTTCTCTTTCTCGTGGAGGGGACAGCAGCAGTAAGCCGGTTGTTGCGTCTGTCGAATCGGTGATGATCTATGGCAGAAGATTAAGCACAATACAGTATCTGGACAACAGTTGGTGATAAGCATGCGGGAGGCTATATAATTTGTGTAACCTTTTATGCATAGTATCCCTGATGTCATTTGTTGGTACAGGTGTAAAAAGTAGGTGTATTGTCTTGGCGGCATGCAGTTCAATTCCGGTGATGGAGAGGGTGCACAGGGGAGGAAAAGGCTCCCACAGGTCCCCCCCTGCTTCTGCATTGGACACCAACCAACAAATAGAGACCGCCGATGTACCTCTCATTCCTTTGCATTCACACATCCATGCCCCTCTCCATCATCTCCATTCTATCCAAAAGAAGATCCAACTTGGCCTCCATTATTTCCCTATATTGCTGTGTTGTGTTCCCATCTGGTCACTGGTTCTTCCAAGATAATGACCTAAAACATAGTGCCTTTGTTGCCTATATTCAGGCACGCGGAATCAACTGGGTCAGAACCCCACCAGAGTAAGTGCTGTTTTGTAACTGTTTCTCGTTGTTTTTAAATGTATTGATCTTTGCTCTTAATTTGCCGTCTTTGTCCCTGACGTTGCAGATCACGATTTAAACCCCATAGAACTAGTGTGGCATGAGATGAAACATCACCTAGGAAAATTGCCTGCCAACAAGGTCGAACTTATAAAGAGCATAGCTAGTTTCTGGCCAAACACTCTAACTGTAGCAAGGTGCAACAACTATATAAATCACATTAGCAGTGTTTTGCCAGTTCTGTTAGAGCGTAAAGGTCTTGCGACAGGCCTGTAGTAAGGTACTGTAAGGTGGGGGGAGGGAAGTATGGCACTAAGAGCCTCAAACAATCATCAAAAGTTGAAAAAAAACAGTGCACAGCATGAGCAAAGTAACATGAATTAGAAAGTGTATTTAACATGCATTTAAAAACTGTCAAATTTAGCCTTGTAGTGTTGATCTGTTTGAAATTTTATAAAAAGGGATCACTGCCTGAGACCGTGTGTGTGTGTGGGGGGGGGGGGGGAGGGTGGAGGGGAAGGGGGTAATATTTCAGTATATTTACAGCAAGCTAGCATACTGAATAAAAGAAAAAATAATAATTTTAACTTTTTTTTTAACAAGTATCCGGCATAAATTGAACACGCAAAGAGAGTATATAGCTCACTTATCTAACCTTGAAGCCAAAGCATAAAACATTTCAGTGTGAAATTTTAATAAAGGTGATAACATGAATCTATCTATCACATACAGTATGTGCTGTGCCAAACAAGCGTGAAATACAAGCATTTATAAAATACTGTAAAGCTTAATAAGAAACATGAATATCATATTGTTAGAAAAATAAAGCTAGCTGGTAATATAAAAGTAAAAAAATGGAAGTTTAGAATATATAGTGGTTTTCGACTTCCATCAACATCATCTTCTGGCTGTCAATTTGACGCTTTCATTTCTGAAAAAAAATGTGATGATGCTTCAAGTATACAGGTACTGTAGGACGCATGCATAAATACACAACAAAGTGCGCATGCGTGAACGGACTATGGCACGCATACATAACAATGTGCGTGTCACTGGGAATGACAGTAAATACAACAGTACTTTATATTTACCTTCATTATAAACCTTGCCAACTGGGTAGACATGACCCAATACCAGGGGTGTACTGTGCGTAGCCGCTCGAGTCGATTATGTAGTCGGGAAGCAAGCTAACAGAGCTGTTTGGTACCTCCTGCTGATGCAGTTAATATTGGGACAGCTAGCCAGATGAGCCATACAGGTGTAATCAGGTTGAGACTGCTGGTGATATTCAGGTAGGAACAGGTAGCCAGATGAGCCATACAGGTGTAATCAGGTTGAGACTGCTGGTGATATTCAGGTAGGAACAGGTAGCCAGACGGAGCCATACAGGTATAATCAGGTTGAGGTTGCTGGGGATATTCAGGTAGGAACAGGTAGCCAGACGGAGCCATACAAGTATAATCAGGTTGAGGCTGCTGCTGATACTCAGATGCTGACACATTGCAGGCTCTGGAAGTACGATTATTTAATCTCTTAAGATTATTCAATCTCTTGGTCCTGTTTATGCTCCTTTTGTAGATGCCATGATCAAACATACCCGCAAAAGTTGGGAGCAGTGACTAACAACTTCTTCTTTTGCTGCACACGGGGGTGTTCTAATAAATTGTAGCGGCGGTGTGGCCGTGGTAGTTTAGTGTTGAGGTGTGAGGTCTGAAATATAAAATGTCCTCCCTTTCAGCACAGTTTGAATTCAGGATTCAGGTGCAGTAGGTGTTCTGTTGTCCACTTGTTCTACTCCTGTTGAAGTCCCTGTTAAACTCCTCACTGCTTGCTACTTAACAAAGGTTTACTTTAAATTTGGGCTTCACATGTAGGCTGCTTCTCTTGCATAGGCTGCTCCCCTAGACTGTCCCTAGCTACATAGGTCTAACAAGTTACCTGACTGAATTAAGTACAGCTCAGACAGCACATGTGAGACACATAAAAATAACTGGTATTTCTAATCAGACAGTTATCCTACCCAGGTGATAGCAGTTTAAATTACTAAAGATTTGCACAGCAAAGGGTCAATTGGAGACAGGGTTTAAAGATGTTTTTACCTGAGAAGAGAAAGACGAAGTCTATTAGGATAAGAGATGAGTCCAGTAATCTTCCCTGTTAAACTCCACACTGCTTGCCACTTAAAATGGGCCACTTTAAATATGGGCTTCTTTACATGTAGGCTGGTCTTGTGCCTAATACATTCTTATATACTTTCTAACGCTATCTGATTGATTGATTGACACAACTGAATTAAACAGTACTTTAGAGTTGTGATTATTCTCCAGTCATTTCTTGTCTTCTAGGAAAGGAGGAGCGCTGGTGTATTCAGTGATATATAAAATATAAGAAAAAAGCAAATATAGTGCAGATGGTATGAAGAAGTCCTGCGAGAGGTAAGCGGAGCACAGCAGAGCATATGCAGGGGCTAAACACCAAAGTGAATAAAAGTCCTTTATTGCATGATCGACATCATGGTAGCGGGTAAGTAAAACCCGCTACCATGATGTCGATCATGCAATAAAGGACTTTTATTCACTTTGGTGTTTAGCCCCTGCATATGCTCTGCTGTGCTCCGCTTACCTCTCGCAGGACTTCTTCATTTGTCTACTACCAGCGTGACGCACGCCAAAGGAACAGCCTACACCTCATAACCGTGAGTACCCCAGTCCGCTCACCTGCGCTCTGGGGCTTATGTTCCTTGTACCCATACACTTCCTAGGGGGACATTAAACTGTTCTTAGGTAATCAGACATTTATCACTGATTTTACCGGTAGATACAGGTCCCGCCCGCTACAGAGAGGAAGGGGTTAACTTTATGGAACACACGGTATACATGTTTAGAAGACGGCTTTTCCAATTTGCTATTCTTATGATATATGATATATACATACATCTACTTCTACAAGGAATACCTTATAGCTGAGCACAGTACTTGGGAAATTTTCCTATCTATCACTAGTGCAGATAGTAGATACTGGTGATATATCAGTCTGTTAGCTCTAAAATGGTTGCACTCACAAAACTTCTTGAAGTTACAGATATGTCAGAGATTCTTCTCTCTCTGATTGGAGCCCTTGTAGTAGATGGATACAATAAGTCTCAGGATACCTCTCAGTGTATATGGTATGTCGACATGAAAAGATAAAATGCCACAATAGTGCATACTATTTGACCAATTACGAGTAACAAGAGTAATCTCACTCACATTTTCAATGTTACAAACAGGCGTTGGAGAGAACCGCCGGTATTAAGAAGGACCCCGTCGGTGTATATTCTCTAGTCAGTCATATCAGTTCATTCATGTTTTATATGAACTAGAAATGTATAGAGAATAATCACAACTCTAAAGTACAGTTTAATTCAGTTGTGTTAATCAACCAGTCAGATAGCATTACAAAGTATATAAGAAGGTATTAGGAACCTCCCATATCCCAACTCCTGATGAAGCCTTCTGAGCGAAATGCATAGAGTTTGGACAATCCTCTGCCCGCTTGAAAGGACGCTCTTATGCTGTCTAATCATCCCCCTGCTATCGGAGTCTCGCAAACAGATAGTGATGCTGCGGACTTTGAACTGGAAGTGGCGACGCAGACTTTGTTCCAGTCACCAGGGGCAGCCAAGTGGCAGTAAGATCACTGTGACTCTGAACAGAGTAGGAATCTCTAAACCAATGCTTTTTATATATATAGAAATTGTGAGTGCACATTCTGATGTGTTTTATTTTCTACTTTACATCAAATATTGCTACAATCTGCACTATATTTGCTTTATGTTTCACTAGAGACCACACCATTTGCACCATGTAACTACAACACCTGTTGAGAATAGAGATACCACATATAAAAAGTTACATCTGGTGCTTTGTACTCAACAGCTTTTAACCCAGTGGGGCTAGTGATTCATTTTCTCAATCAACTCTGCTGGTATATTATAGTTCTATCATCATTTTTTGACTACTTTTATCACTTGATCTCCCCTTTCCCTTGTTCCCTTTTATTTAATCTCACCTGGCCTGAGTAACTCATAGCCCTCAGTACAGATATGACTTTGTTCTTGAAGTTCTTTTAAAGTTACAATCCTTATCAAAGTTCAACAAAATGGATATCCCTTGGAGATATGGAGATAAGCTAATAGACAGTGACAGTGGTGCTAACCATTTTCTAGTTTAGCACACACTGCTAGAGTTAATGTCCAGAATAGCAGAGGTTGTGGGTTCTAGTCATGTTGGGTTTCACACCATTCCAACCACTAGGTGCCTTAGGCTTGTCAACTCAGTATAGTTCTTATGGACAGCATTTTGGAAGTGTAGGATGTAACTCATTTCATTTTTAAAAATCCGAACTTGGATTAATTTGAATCTGACTTTGGATTTTTGCAGTCTGTTGGTCGGATTTTCACGTGAATCTGCATGTTTGAGACTAATTTGCGACGCAAAGTCCACATTGGGTTTGAATTTAGCTGGGAAGTTCGCACATCTCTAGTGGTGCCTTACAAATTGTCATTAGATAACTTTGGACATAACACTTTTATAACAAATAACATTTTTCAGAAACTAGTGACACAGATCAACCTTGGTGTATAATACGGAGGATGGTTAAAGTAGGTACCTCATACTCTCACAGAACCGTCCTCAGTCAAGAGTATCAATAAGTTCCATGGAAAAAAAATATGCCTGTGAGCCCTTGTCATGATAGCAAAATGAATATAACATTTTTAATTCTCTCCGGACACCAAATCCTCAGATGAAGCAGGTATTCACACACATCTGTATTTAAATTTATAAAGCCATATTTCAAATAATCACAGAATGCAATAAAATAGTATCCCCTTTGCTTCTCCTTAGTACACAAAATACTTAATGCAGTGAGAAGATCACTCCGCGTGATAATCATACTGTTGCAGTAAGGCTGGGAGGTCTGAGTATAGTCTTCTATTCAGCCTCAAAACATGGAACACAAAGCATAAAGCAAAACAAAAAGTATCTAACAGGGTTGTGCCCTTTTTTATGAATGTCAAGTCTATAGTCCCGGCGAGGGCTGTGCCCGGTACGAAGGGTTCCAGTCCAGCGTGGTCCTGCAGAGTTACAGGGTAGGTATATACCTGGTTCAGTGAGATACAGACTGCAGGAAGATCTAGGCTTTAAACCCTTCCTAACTTGGCAGGTGAAGCTGGTTAATTACCTCAGCCTGTACTCAGGCTGAGATTAAGCAGCTCACTGCTGGACACAGTAGCTACACATATGTTTTTCCCTGCATAGTTATTAGGCAGAGAAACCTTCCTGTCACTCATATCTATAAGTTTGTAAAGGTACCGCCCAAACGGGTAATAACCCCTATGATGGTTGCATCAGTAATTCCATTTGAAGTAGCATACTTCACCACCACCCACCCCCCATTTCTCTAGTTGGTGGGAATCTATCATTTATATGTATGATGCTGGCTGGATTGCCAAGATAACCACTAAAAACAAGAGGAAATACATTTGCTTTTCTCCATCCGCACTAGAATAAATATATAAATACCTTTGTTGGTCTTGGAGAAAAGTAAATCCTTTGAAGGTCATTATACCTTTTAATGGACATACATATTTTTTCACAGATGTAATACACTACTTCAAACTAGTATTAGTATTTCAAATCCTTATATGTATTTTCTTCATGTGTACACGGTGCAAGTGAACATTTAAATGGGGTTTCAAGTGCCATTGTTACTACAAAATATTTAGTAATCGAGAAATTCAAACTAGAAAATCCGTTTTTCATCTTAGGAACATCCACTTTGGAAAATGCGGTGGCCTCACTGAGAATTAGAGACCATAATGTGAGACAATGCAGCACAGTGATTAGTTGGAAAGAAAATGACCTAATAATAACTATATGAGCCAAGTTCTGAAGCCCACAATTTCCATAGAAACCCAGAAGCAACATGCTATTCTCAAATAATAAATACAATTAAATTACCAACCATCTGTCTTTGCTCCAGTTTGAAATATAAAAATGAAGGGACAGAATGTCTGAGAACTCCATAGGCCTTATCTAGAAGCAGACTGCAGAATTAATATGTGTAGCTCTAACTAGACATGCAAAAAAAAAAACCTTTTCATACTGTAAGATTCGAATACGGTAATATACAAAAAAAAATTCACACGATATTGAGCATTGTATCAAATGGAATATTTCCCTTTTTGAGATACATGTTTAATTGGAGCATATGTACCTCCCAAAGTTGCCAAACTCTGGAACTCTGATGAAGATTGCACTGTGATTAAAAAAGTTGGACTTAATGGATGTCTGTGTAACCCTTACTCCCCCCCCCCCTGCCCCACCAATCTCAGATAGGGTCTCCTAGGGAGTCTAATGCTCAGGCTACATGTCTCTGTGTGGTGCATACCTGATGGCAACAAGGGGCCCTGAGTCTCCCGCAATGACATGGGGGAGAACAGGACAGGCTTCTGGGGTTGTGCCTCCCTTTTTCTACTGGTGCAGCGCCTCCATCTCCTGCAGCCCCCACCTGTATGGGGTGAAGTACCTACAAGAGAGTTCTCCTTCCCCTCCTCCTGATACACTTCACTCTCAGACAGGAGTTTAGGTAAAAGTGCAAGGTCTTTATTGGTCTACTCAGTAGCCAGTTCACACTGCAGGCTGTCTTCCCTCAGGATGTATACAACAAAAGACAGGGGTGCCCAATGCTACATCAAATTGACAAAACATATATGGTAATAAGTATAAAGTTGAAATACTTCAATAATAATAGTAATTACTTGTTTTTTTAGTTAAACCCTTTGGCCAAAGCGTCGTAAGCCTGCATACCAAACGTCAAGGTAAACCAAAAATGCAGATCCTAACACTAAAACTGTGAACCCTTCCTTTTACCTCTGTATGAGGGGAAGCAACTGCAGTGAGTCTTGTCCATTCAGCAATTTCCCTCAGGATGTCCCTGACCTCACTCCCGGCCTAGGGCACCAAGTGTGAGTTCAGCTCTCCCCTACCCTCTAGGCAGGGTAGGAGGTATGGGGTGCACACTCACTCCCCGTAGGGAGGCCTCAAACCTGCCAGTCCTGGCAGGCTGGTGTGTGTCACCCTTATCCCTCTCACTCCAGGGACAGACTCCTCTAAATAGGAAGTGGCAATACCCTAAGTAGCTCCAAAAGGCACCACCCCTGTGTCTTCTGATTGGACACAGAGCCAGATGACCTGCCTTCACTGACTCATGGTACTGCCTGAAGTGGGGAAAACCCATGATTGCTCCTGGCAACCTGCCCTTATGCAGGGATTACTACTAGGAGGAGGGCAGACCTATAGCCCAAACCACACAGGTCTACATCTGTAAATCATTTCTTTGCTTAGATAATTCTGTTGTGCCGTGTGCTTTTATTTTCCTTATTTGCACCCAGTGGTGGATTTCTAAATCTTCAGCCCCTTGGCACTTACATATGCCGGCCGTCTCCTTTCTGCCGCCCTCCTCCTCCTTCCGGTTCGCAACACCAAATGACACCTCGGTCATCACCAAAGTGACATCACACAGCGTCTCGTTGCCATGGTAATGCGAAGTCATAATGTCGTCTGACGCCGCGACGTGCCATGGCAACGAGACGCAGTGTAATGCCACGTTGGTGACGTCTGCGGTGTCATTTGACACTGCAAATTGGGAAGAGAAGGAGGGCGGCAGAAAGGAGGCAGCCGGCATATGTAAGTGCCAGAGAAACAAAGAACAAGGGGAACGCAGATGAGTCTTCCGCGCTCCCCTTGTTCTTTGTTTCTCTTGATAATTGTTTAGGGACAAGGAAAAGTCCTCTTTAGGGTTCGAGAAGCGGGCAGTGTACCTCAGATACGTGCACGCGAATTGTGATTCACGTAGGGTCTCCTGGTTATGGTAATATTTTTATTACGCTATTGCAATTATTTATAGAGAGAGCACCCAGGTAATTTTCGTATTCCATATGTAAGTGCCCGGTAGGCCCGAGAGTGCGGCAACTGTATATGGGGACAGAGAGTTTTGCGGCCTCCAAATGTTGCTGCCCTAGGCCCGGCCTAATGGGAAATCTGCCACTTTTTGCACGTGTGTCTAGGCCCAACAGGTCTGCCCAGTGATGTTTAGCTAAACTGGCGCTTGATGACAACATTAAAACTGACAACAAATAAGGACCACTTGGCACACTTACTGTAGGCCCAGATTCACTAAAGGGTGCTAAGATTAATGCACTTAGATCCATGAGGCTACTAAACATGCATTACATCACATTAGTAGTAACGCTGTATCCACTAAAGACAAAGCCTAACATTAAAATGTTTTGTCCGGTAAAGAGTACAGCATTCGCTATAGCAGACGTTAGTGATCATTCACTATTCACTAACATCCGTTAAGGTAACGTGGGTACTTTACGTTACTTTATTTAAGTCATAGCTAAACCTGGATTTACTCCCATTCACACCCTTTAACAGGGCTTCTGCAGTGTCTGGATCGATGTAATGCCACAGTTAGAGTTAGCCATAATTTAAATGACATAGCATTATTTCCCTCCCTTCTTTGTCTTCACTCCAGCAAAAGCCCTATTTCAGGGTCTCGGTAAGTTGCACAATGTCACTGTAACAGGGGATTTATTCCTGTTCAGTAATGTGCCTTTAATCTAGCAGTGTGGTAGTTAATTACTAAACACCACCTGCCTGATTAGATTGTTTACAAAAAGCCTGCCTTTGAGACAGGAAGTGACTCACTTTAGCTCTGACTGAGAGCTGACCTTTGGAGAGACAGAGCAGAGGTTCTTGAGTCCCAGGAGAGACTGACCAAAAGAAACCCAGATCTCTGGAGCTGACCAGTCTTGAGCTCTGCCAGCCACACAGCAGAGCTGATTGCAAGACACCAAATAAGACTTCTAAACCTGGATGCTGATATTTTTCTGTGCACGCACGGGTGCGGTTCCAGGAGAGTAGAGAAGCTTACTCTACAGCAACTAAACAGATAAGACTTTCCTTATTAAGAGACTGCTTATATCTGCTTATTTTCATGTTATGTGTTTGGGCTGGGAGAAGCTTAACTAATGGAGATGTGAACTAATTGCAAGGATTTCACTAGAAATACTCCCAAGTGAATGGAAGCCTTGTCCCCCCCCCCCCCCCCTGTGTTTGGATAATTTCCTGATGAAAAGGAAAAGGCACAATAAAGCCTATTATAATTTCACATTATAAACGTCTCCAAATTGTGTACCTCTGTGAACGTCCGTCTACAGTCACATTATTGGAAGATCACATATTGTTATATTACAGTAATGTGACGTTGACCCTATTGTAATGTATTGTAGTACGTCCATTGTTTTTGCATAATATATATTAAACAATTCTTTAATAAGTGATGCTTGGGGCTCTGAATGAACTGTTGCACAGAGAGAGTATTTACATTCTCGGACACATTTTGCTACCTCAGATTTTTGTGTGTTAAGTGCATATTTTTTTCAATAATAAACAGGAACCTGAGACCCTGGCAGATATATTAATTACATATTTTTGCATAATTCTCGGGTGGTGGAAGCTGTGATGCCTCTGTCACGTTGCGGGGTCTTTTGTTTCATCTTCAAAGCAGGAAACTTTAGAGTTCATTGAACAGGGTTTTATTTTCAGGGGATAAACCAAACAACAATAGGCCCACTGTCCCTTTAGGAAACCAAAGCATTAAATAAAGTCCTACTCCTATCTACACAGCAGGTCCCTCTCTACTTGGCTGGCCAGCTAAACTGGTTATCAGCCCAAAACACACTCCTGTTTAGGGTTAAAGTCTATGCAGCAATATCAAAAGTCCTTAGGCATTGAAATATACATTATTAAGTCCTTATCTGTTGTTGGGGACTCAGTCCCACGAGAGTCCAGGAAATCCCTATGGATCCAGCAACCTGGACAGGACAGCCCTGCTCCCACAGCAGTAAAAAGAATTAGGAGTGCTAAAGTGAGATAACTAAAAAACAAAATCAGTGATTATTAAATTATAATCTGTGTTAAGGTTACCTCATACCATAGGAGTTGATGGATCCTTAAAGAAAATTGACGTTCTGCAGTCGGAGTATAGGGGATCGAGATCCCCCTATAAACAGAGGAAAACAAGAAAAAACTCTGGCGCATAAACCCTATGATCTCTAACAAATGCAGAGCTTACTGTGCTGAGGGGAAAATGGAAAACACCTAGTGCATGAACTATGCGATCTATATTCAGTAACAGAGCTTACTGTGCCGAGGTGCCTAAGGATAAAGTATTCAAAACATATACATCAAGTACAAAATATACATTTATTAAAAATACAATATAAAATGTAAATGCACAAACAAAATGTTTGGACCCAAACCTTGATTAAGCTTAATCAATATAATACATATACCGGAGAACACCAGTAATAGGAATGTTTACTCAAAAGAGGACCAATAATATGGCTGTCCTGCTTTTCCTTCCCAATATATCCAAAGCTGGATGTTTAAGCTGATGTTATAAACTCCAGTTTATAAGTGAGTAGATTTTTAACCTAAAATAGGATTTCTGAAGGGTAGAAAAGGAATTCCTTTGCACAATGTGTATTAACCCTGGTTGCATATCTAAGTCACATGCTTACTTGTGTGCTGTTCGTGACAGATTGTATGAGGGGATGGATTGAGAAGAGATATTGTTCGTTTGAGGGGCCTTTGCAATGGTGAAAAGTAGGCCAGCTTGCGAGCTGTGTATTAACCCTTGTCCCGTATGAAGGTCATGTGCTCACAGGTGTGCTGTACGTGACAGACAGTGATGGCATTTGTGGATTAAAAATGTAACAGTTCAGCTTTATTGCCTGGTATCATGATATTTGATATTTAGTGACCTTTGTCAGGAACAGCCTAATAATGTTTAACCAAACTAGTCCTCACTGAGGAGTCAAGCAGCCCTTTCATTTATGAGGAGTGGCTCAGTGAGTAAAGACACTGACTTGCTCAAAACATCCAGGGGGAGCATGTGGGGAGATAAGAGAACAATATATACAATATAAGTGCAGACGTCAAGTATTCTATGGATATAAAAGCAGTGTCTTGGCTCTTATGGTTGATCTACTCACAGGAGCAAGGTGATATTTTGAGCAGTTGGCAAATTGGGTTGCCACCCTTGAAGATGTCTATGAGTTGTACCCCCCTAGCGATTCTCCGTCAGCAGTGTATGTATAGAGAGAGGGAGAAAACTACATAGTGCGATCAATATGATAGTTTATATTTGAAAAAACACAATTAAAATGCGCACTTACAATTTTCACAAAAGTTTAAAAGCATGTATCACAATATGTGAATGGAGGATCTCCCGAAACAGCTCACCGCCTCCTTCAGGTCAGTCTGCTGGCTTCCACAGCTCTGCGTCCTGGACCGGAGCTTCCTTCTGCGCGCCCGTCTGCAAGATGTGACGTCACTGCATTCAGAGCTGGTTCTACGGATCGTCTCCAAGACCAAAATAGGTCCACTGGTAAAACTCTACGCGTTTCGCCTCAGCTACCAAACTGTTTCTCGGCTTCGTCAGGAGTATGATCTGTGTTCTGTTGGTGGCTATTTATACATATTTAATCAATTAAAAAACGGCTTAATTAATTAGCCCAAATAGCACTGGGGAGTCATTATTAGAATCAAATAGGAATGTGGTAATGTAGTAAACATAGGTACATACATAACATTGGAACATGGGGAATTTGCACTCTATTAATTACATACAATGTGTTTGACAATATTGATTACATATCAATAACAATTCAACCCTTAGTGGGTTTTATAACATGTCACCAGGAAAATGCTCATACTTAAAGATGTTTGGCAATGCAGGCATATTGAATGCACAATGCATATATAGAGATAAAAAATAAAAATAAAAAACCCATAATATAAATGGGAGGGAAATTAAGAATTCATATTATAATAGATGCTAATACTGGCCCAAATGGTTTGAGGGAGTTGGTGACAGGTTAATACGTTCTTGAGCTCTGTAGGTAATTAGCAGATGTATTGGCATATCATTATGCCTATATTTAAGGTCAAAAAAGAGACTGATGAGGTTTTTGCAAAAGATTTCATGGATCCTCAAAAAATGACGTCATGGTTTATCAAAAAATGACAAAAAAATGTATTTCTTAGACACTTCATGCCACATTGAGGGATACTTAACTCATATGTGTTTATTAGTGTGTATACTTAACTAATATCTAATTATTAAAGGGTAGGGCTGATGTTACTGTGCTTACTGATCACACAATTGAAAAAAGGATGTGCTGCAGTGATCAAAAATGTGACGTGGGGGTGATTTTTTTGGAGCAAAACATTGCAGTGACATATCATTTACATAAAATGGTGCATATAGAATGAATATATAGCTAATAACAAAGACACATTTTAGAGACTGATAGCCATTCTTGGAGGTAGATCTGAAACGAAAAGCAGGTGAAAGCAACGAGGGAGCAGAGGCAAAAAACAATTATTACATTGACAGATGTTTTAATTCAAAAAAGGGGTGATATCTATCTCAGCGTTTAGTCCTCTTGGAACTAATGTTTTGAGACGGTGAATCCAAAAGGTTTCTCGTTTTAAAAGTTCTAAACCCCTATCACCTCCCCTCCAATGGGGTAATACATGTTCAATGGCTTTGAAGGTTAGGCATGTCGGTTCCCCACCATGGAATTCAGTAAAATGGTTAGGGATACTATGATTGGTTAGTTTCCTACTAATGCCACTAAGGTGCTCGATGATTCTAGTTCTTACGGGTCTAATTGTTTTGCCAATGTATTGTAACTTGCAAGAACACTCTATCATGTACACTACATGATCTGTTCTGCAAGTCATGGAAGTGTTGATATTGAAGACCTCACCCGTGACATTAGAACTGAACTTGGTTTGTTCTGATGATCTAAACCTACATGCCCTACAGGTGGAACAACCAAAAAAGCCTTTCTTATTCAGCCACCCATTATCCTTGGATTTGTTGTCCCTGAGCGCACTGGGAGCTAGTTTGTTCTTGAGATTGCTTGCTTTAGTAAAGATTACATTGGGCTTATCTGGGATATTGGGGCCCAGGATGGGATCGTTTTTAAGGATCTCCCAATGTTTCGTAATGATTTTTCTTACTTTCCCAGCATCTCTACTATATCCTGTCAGGAATGCATAGTCAAATTTGGTGTTCCTTGCTTTATCTTTTTGTTTAGGTCTCAATAAATCACCTCTGTGAACTTCCTCGGCCTTCTTCCTAGCTGATTCTATTTTCTCCTCAGAATATTTTTTATCCAGAAATCTATCCTTAATTTTTTCGGATTGAGTATGGTATTGTTCAATGTCAGTACAATTTCTTCTGATTCTGGTAAATTGACTGGATGGAACATTATCCATCCATCTTGGTAAATGGCAGCTGTCTCTTCTAATGAAATTGTTTTTATCTATCTCTTTGAAATATGTCTTTGTTTTTATTGCTCCATCTTCGATATATATATTCAAATCTAGAAAATTAATTTGTTGGTGACTCCATTCACTCGTGAATTTTAAATTATAGGTATTGACATTCATATTGTCAATAAATTTTAACAAAGTGTCTTCACCACCCCTCCAAACAAAAATTATATCATCTATGTAGCGGCGATAGAGGACAAGATTCGCACCAAGCTCACTCTCTATCCAGATGTTATGTTTTTCCCAATCTGAAACAAACAGATTGGCGTAGCTTGGCGCAAATCTCGTCCCCATCGCCGCCCCACATTTCTGTAAATAAAAAGTGTGTGCATACCAAAAATAATTGTGCTCCAATATGAATTTTATGCTATCGATCATAAAGTCAATTTGTGATTCTGGTAAACTACCATCTTCCTGCAAAACATTCCTCACTGCTTCACATCCTTGTGTGTGCTCAATGATGGTATAAAGCGAAGCAACATCACAAGTGACTAGTATGTAATGATTTTCCCATTTTATCTCATTTAAGAGATTAAGTATATCTACTGTATCCTTCAAATAGGCCCTTTGTTTAACTACATAAGGTTGTAGTATGGTGTCTATGTAAAGGGAGAGGTTGGCAGTGAGTGAGTCAATCCCCGAGACTATAGGTCTACCTGGGGGATTGACTGCACTCTTATGGATCTTCGGTAGAAAATAGAAGACCGGCATCTTAGCTTTATTTTTAAACAAAAAATTATATTCTTTTTCATCAAGTATGCCGGTCTCCTTTCCTCTATCTAGCAAGGTCTTAAGTTCTTCAGTGTATTTAATAATGGGATTAGAAGATAGTTTTACGTAGGTGTTTGTGTCTCCCAATAATCTTGATGCCTCACGTTCGTAATCTACTCGATCCATAAGAACTATTCCCCCCCCTTTATCAGCCTGTTTGATGACCAAATCTTTGTTATCCATGAGTTCTTTAAGAGCATCTTTCTCATTTTTAGTGAGATTTTCTACTTGTTTGTTACCCTTAGCTGTTAGGTCAGAGTTTAGAGTCTCAAAGTCCTTGGTGACCATATCAAAGAAGACATCTAAATGATTGCCAGTAGCAAAATGTGGGTAAAATTTTGATTTTTGTTTCAATCCAGTATGGATAAATTTCCTCTCTTCTGCTACTACTGGTGGTACTTCTCTGGTGACATTGTGCTCTATGTGTCTTCCCAAAAAATAACGTTTCACAGTGAGTTTCCTAAGGAAACGATTAGCATCTATATAGAGGTTGAAGCTGCTGTGTGTCTTCATAGGTGCGAACGACAGTCCCTTTGATAGTATACTTTTGTGTGTGTCTGTCAGAGATGTTGTGCTAAGATTAAAGACGTTTTCAACGTTTATTTTGCACTTCTTTTGTGGTCTCTTGTGCTTTCTTCTACCCCTTTTTCCTCTGAGAGTCTTCCTCTTTTTGAGCTGCTCATTGTCCCCTTCTCTGCCTGTGGTTGTTTCTGACTTGTATCCCACAAACTGGAAGGCCCCTCCGCCCCTAAAAAAGAGGAATCTGTGCTGTTTGGTTTAGTTAGTTCTTTTTTATCTTTATTGTCTTTTCTCTCTCTAGAGTCCAATGAGTGGGACTTTTTTTGTTGTTTTCTTAGTCTATCTTCATCTCTTCTATCTTTTTTAGATTGGTTAATAGGGGTGTAATTCGCTCTATCCCTACCTCTATATTCTTCTTTAGATGGTGATTGATGGTTGTCTCTATGTGTATTTGCCTTATCATGGTGTTCAAATCTCTCGTCTCTTTCCCTTTCTGTATACACTTTCCTATTGTCATGATGATTGTATTTTCCCCCATGTTTATCCTTTCTGTAGTCAGTTTTATAATATTTATTAAAAGTTCTATTGATTTTCCAATTTCTTTGTTCTCCCTTTCTGTAGTCTTCCTCATCTCTATGTAATTTAAGGCTTTTGTTGTTATCTGTCTCTCTTTCTAAAGTCTCTAATTTCTTTTGGAGTGCAGTATCTTTTTCTTCAAATTCTTTTGAATTCTCAAAGGGGGTTAATTTATCTTTTATTTCATTTATTTCTTCATCTAGCTGTTTTAGATGTGTTTTCTGCTGTTTAATGATTAAATCAATGAGCCCATAGGAACATCTATCCAAAATTTCATTCCAATCTGCTAAGAATATTTCATCCTCTAAATCAAAGGATGGTTTCTTTCGAACCCTTAGTCCCCTGGGAAAAATATTACATTCTTTATACTGTTGTAAAAATACGACGTCTAACCATTTTTTTGTATCTCTTATCATTAGTTTTTCTAATTTAATAAATTCATCGTTAATCAAATTATCCACATTTTCATCATTCGGAACATCAACTTCTATTGTTTTATCAAAATTGATCTTTCTTAATAATCTCTTAGCAAATACATTGACATTGGTATTTCCAGATTCCATAGTGAGAAGTGTGCAGCCCACTCACCCCAAAAAACAACCAATATAGTGCTAGAAAAGAGTGATAAAACAGGCGCTACTTCGTGAATGAAATTAGTGAAAATTAATTAAGAAAGGTGGTACAGATAGGATTAATACTCCAACCCCTTGCTCAAACCTCACTGGTGGGACCTGTGTCACGGGTTCCAAGGGTTAAGTATTGCTCAAAACATCCAGGGGGAGCATGTGGGGAGATAAGAGAACAATATATACAATATAAGTGCAGACGTCAAGTATTCTATGGATATAAAAGCAGTGTCTTGGCTCTTATGGTTGATCTACTCACAGGAGCAAGGTGATATTTTGAGCAGTTGGCAAATTGGGTTGCCACCCTTGAAGATGTCTATGAGTTGTACCCCCCTAGCGATTCTCCGTCAGCAGTGTATGTATAGAGAGAGGGAGAAAACTACATAGTGCGATCAATATGATAGTTTATATTTGAAAAAACACAATTAAAATGCGCACTTACAATTTTCACAAAAGTTTAAAAGCATGTACACTGGCGACACACTTTATTCGAGCTCGGCTAGTCCCACGAATTCGGGTATACCCGGGTGTATTGAGGTTTGTGACTGTTTTCTGCCCGAGTGCATTGGGTTATTTTCCAGCAAGGATTGAAGCATTTTATTCCCGCTGGCTGCAATACTGCACAATATATATATATATACTGCATTACAATTCATGAATTTATGCCATCTGGTAGACACGCGAAGCATTGCAGCCTATTAAATCCTAATCATTATCATTTAACAGATCAGCCGCCCATCAGCCAGGCATGAACCCAGGCTGGGAAGGCAAACGCAACGGGGCTTGTCAGAGGTGAGGAGCGGCGCATTCCAGGTATCTGCCAGGTACATACTGGGTATTTGCTCGAATAAAGTGTGTCGGTGCAGTATCACAATATGTGAATGGAGGATCTCCCGAAACAGCTCACCGCCTCCTTCAGGTCAGTCTGCTGGCTTCCACAGCTCTGCGTCCTGGACCGGAGCTTCCTTCTGCGTGCCCGTCTGCAAGATGTGACGTCACTGCATTCAGAGCTGGTTCTACGGATCGTCTCCAAGACCAAAATAGGTCCACTGGTAAAACTCTACGCGTTTCGCCTCAGCTACCAAACTGTTTCTCGGCTTCGTCAGGAGTATGATCTGTGTTCTGTTGGTGGCTATTTATACATATTTAATCAATTAAAAAACGGCTTAATTAATTAGCCCAAATAGCACTGGGGAGTCATTATTAGAATCAAATAGGAATGTGGTAATGTAGTAAACATAGGTACATACATAACATTGGAACATGGGGAATTTGCACTCTATTAATTACATACAATGTGTTTGACAATATTGTTGATTACATATCAATAACAATTCAACCCTTAGTGGGTTTTATAACATGTCACCAGGAAAATGCTCATACTTAAAGATGTTTGGCAATGCAGGCATATTGAATGCACAATGCATATATAGAGATAAAAAATAAAAATAAAAAACCCATAATATAAATGGGAGGGAAATTAAGAATTCATATTATAATAGATGCTAATACTGGCCCAAATGGTTTGAGGGAGTTGGTGACAGGTTAATACGTTCTTGAGCTCTGTAGGTAATTAGCAGATGTATTGGCATATCATTATGCCTATATTTAAGGTCAAAAAAGAGACTGATGAGGTTTTTGCAAAAGATTTCATGGATCCTCAAAAAATGACGTCATGGTTCATCAAAAAATGACAAAAAAATGTATTTCTTAGACACTTCATGCCACATTGAGGGATACTTGACGTAGTGCGTAGTGCGTGGTGCGTGCAATGAGTGCAAATTCCCCATGTTCCAATGTTATGTATGTACCTATGTTTACTACATTACCACATTCCTATTTGATTCTAATAATGACTCCCCAGTGCTATTTGGGCTAATTAATTAAGCCGTTTTTTAATTGATTAAATATGTATAAATAGCCACCAACAGAACACAGATCATACTCCTGACGAAGCCGAGAAACAGTTTGGTAGCTGAGGCGAAACGCGTAGAGTTTTACCAGTGGACCTATTTTGGTCTTGGAGACGATCCGTAGAACCAGCTCTGAATGCAGTGACGTCACATCTTGCAGACGGGCGCGCAGAAGGAAGCTCCGGTCCAGAACGCAGAGCTGTGGAAGCCAGCAGACTGACCTGAAGGAGGCGGTGAGCTGTTTCGGGAGATCCTCCATTCACATATTGTGATACATGCTTTTAAACTTTTGTGAAAATTGTAAGTGCGCATTTTAATTGTGTTTTTTCAAATATAAACTATCATATTGATCGCACTATGTAGTTTTCTCCCTCTCTCTATACATACACTGCTGACGGAGAATCGCTAGGGGGGTACAACTCATAGACATCTTCAAGGGTGGCAACCCAATTTGCCAACTGCTCAAAATATCACCTTGCTCCTGTGAGTAGATCAACCATAAGAGCCAAGACACTGCTTTTATATCCATAGAATACTTGACGTCTGCACTTATATTGTATATATTGTTCTCTTATCTCCCCACATGCTCCCCCTGGAAGTTTTGAGCAATACTTAACCCTTGGAACCCGAGACACAGGTCCCACCAGTGAGGTTTGAGCAAGGGGTTGGAGTATTAATCCTATCTGTACCACCTTTCTTAATTAATTTTCACTAATTTCATTCACGAAGTAGCGCCTGTTTTATCACTCTTTTCTAGCACTATATTGGTTGTTTTTTGGGGTGAGTGGGCTCCACACTTCTCACTATGGAATCTGGAAATACCAATGTCAATGTATTTGCTAAGAGATTATTAAGAAAGATCAATTTTGATAAAACAATAGAAGTTGATGTTCCGAATGATGAAAATGTGGATAATTTGATTAACGATGAATTTATTAAATTAGAAAAACTAATGATAAGAGATACAAAAAAATGGTTAGACGTCGTATTTTTACAACAGTATAAAGAATGTAATATTATTCCCAGGGGACTAAGGGTTCGAAAGAAACCATCCTTTGATTTAGAGGATGAAATATTCTTAGCAGATTGGAATGAAATTTTGGATAGATGTTCCTATGGGCTCATTGATTTAATCATTAAACAGCAGAAAACACATCTAAAACAGCTAGATGAAGAAATAAATGAAATAAAAGATAAATTAACCCCCTTTGAGAATTCAAAAGAATTTGAAGAAAAAGATACTGCACTCCAAAAGAAATTAGAGACTTTAGAAAGAGAGACAGATAACAACAAAAGCCTTAAATTACATAGAGATGAGGAAGACTACAGAAAGGGAGAACAAAGAAATTGGAAAATCAATAGAACTTTTAATAAATATTATAAAACTGACTACAGAAAGGATAAACATGGGGGAAAATACAATCATCATGACAATAGGAAAGTGTATACAGAAAGGGAAAGAGACGAGAGATTTGAACACCATGATAAGGCAAATACACATAGAGACAACCATCAATCACCATCTAAAGAAGAATATAGAGGTAGGGATAGAGCGAATTACACCCCTATTAACCAATCTAAAAAAGATAGAAGAGATGAAGATAGACTAAGAAAACAACAAAAAAAGTCCCACTCATTGGACTCTAGAGAGAGAAAAGACAATAAAGATAAAAAAGAACTAACTAAACCAAACAGCACAGATTCCTCTTTTTTAGGGGCGGAGGGGCCTTCCAGTTTGTGGGATACAAGTCAGAAACAACCACAGGCAGAGAAGGGGACAATGAGCAGCTCAAAAAGAGGAAGACTCTCAGAGGAAAGAGGGGTAGAAGAAAGCACAAGAGACCACAAAAGAAGTGCAAAATAAACGTTGAAAACGTCTTTAATCTTAGCACAACATCTCTGACAGACACACACAAAAGTATACTATCAAAGGGACTGTCGTTCGCACCTATGAAGACACACAGCAGCTTCAACCTCTATATAGATGCTAATCGTTTCCTTAGGAAACTCACTGTGAAACGTTATTTTTTGGGAAGACACATAGAGCACAATGTCACCAGAGAAGTACCACCAGTAGTAGCAGAAGAGAGGAAATTTATCCATACTGGATTGAAACAAAAATCAAAATTTTACCCACATTTTGCTACTGGCAATCATTTAGATGTCTTCTTTGATATGGTCACCAAGGACTTTGAGACTCTAAACTCTGACCTAACAGCTAAGGGTAACAAACAAGTAGAAAATCTCACTAAAAATGAGAAAGATGCTCTTAAAGAACTCATGGATAACAAAGATTTGGTCATCAAACAGGCTGATAAAGGGGGGGGGATAGTTCTTATGGATCGAGTAGATTACGAACGTGAGGCATCAAGATTATTGGGAGACACAAACACCTACGTAAAACTATCTTCTAATCCCATTATTAAATACACTGAAGAACTTAAGACCTTGCTAGATAGAGGAAAGGAGACCGGCATACTTGATGAAAAAGAATATAATTTTTTGTTTAAAAATAAAGCTAAGATGCCGGTCTTCTATTTTCTACCGAAGATCCATAAGAGTGCAGTCAATCCCCCAGGTAGACCTATAGTCTCGGGGATTGACTCACTCACTGCCAACCTCTCCCTTTACATAGACACCATACTACAACCTTATGTAGTTAAACAAAGGGCCTATTTGAAGGATACAGTAGATATACTTAATCTCTTAAATGAGATAAAATGGGAAAATCATTACATACTAGTCACTTGTGATGTTGCTTCGCTTTATACCATCATTGAGCACACACAAGGATGTGAAGCAGTGAGGAATGTTTTGCAGGAAGATGGTAGTTTACCAGAATCACAAATTGACTTTATGATCGATAGCATAAAATTCATATTGGAGCACAATTATTTTTGGTATGCACACACTTTTTATTTACAGAAATGTGGGACGGCGATGGGGACGAGATTTGCGCCAAGCTACGCCAATCTGTTTGTTTCAGATTGGGAAAAACATAACATCTGGATAGAGAGTGAGCTTGGTGCGAATCTTGTCCTCTATCGCCGCTACATAGATGATATAATTTTTGTTTGGAGGGGTGGTGAAGACACTTTGTTAAAATTTATTGACAATATGAATGTCAATACCTATAATTTAAAATTCACGAGTGAATGGAGTCACCAACAAATTAATTTTCTAGATTTGAATATATATATCGAAGATGGAGCAATAAAAACAAAGACATATTTCAAAGAGATAGATAAAAACAATTTCATTAGAAGAGACAGCTGCCATTTACCAAGATGGATGGATAATGTTCCATCCAGTCAATTTACCAGAATCAGAAGAAATTGTACTGACATTGAACAATACCATACTCAATCCGAAAAAATTAAGGATAGATTTCTGGATAAAAAATATTCTGAGGAGAAAATAGAATCAGCTAGGAAGAAGGCCGAGGAAGTTCACAGAGGTGATTTATTGAGACCTAAACAAAAAGATAAAGCAAGGAACACCAAATTTGACTATGCATTCCTGACAGGATATAGTAGAGATGCTGGGAAAGTAAGAAAAATCATTACGAAACATTGGGAGATCCTTAAAAACGATCCCATCCTGGGCCCCAATATCCCAGATAAGCCCAATGTAATCTTTACTAAAGCAAGCAATCTCAAGAACAAACTAGCTCCCAGTGCGCTCAGGGACAACAAATCCAAGGATAATGGGTGGCTGAATAAGAAAGGCTTTTTTGGTTGTTCCACCTGTAGGGCATGTAGGTTTAGATCATCAGAACAAACCAAGTTCAGTTCTAATGTCACGGGTGAGGTCTTCAATATCAACACTTCCATGACTTGCAGAACAGATCATGTAGTGTACATGATAGAGTGTTCTTGCAAGTTACAATACATTGGCAAAACAATTAGACCCGTAAGAACTAGAATCATCGAGCACCTTAGTGGCATTAGTAGGAAACTAACCAATCATAGTATCCCTAACCATTTTACTGAATTCCATGGTGGGGAACCGACATGCCTAACCTTCAAAGCCATTGAACATGTATTACCCCATTGGAGGGGAGGTGATAGGGGTTTAGAACTTTTAAAACGAGAAACCTTTTGGATTCACCGTCTCAAAACATTAGTTCCAAGAGGACTAAACGCTGAGATAGATATCACCCCTTTTTTGAATTAAAACATCTGTCAATGTAATAATTGTTTTTTGCCTCTGCTCCCTCGTTGCTTTCACCTGCTTTTCGTTTCAGATCTACCTCCAAGAATGGCTATCAGTCTCTAAAATGTGTCTTTGTTATTAGCTATATATTCATTCTATATGCACCATTTTATGTAAATGATATGTCACTGCAATGTTTTGCTCCAAAAAAATCACCCCCACGTCACATTTTTGATCACTGCAGCACATCCTTTTTTCAATTGTGTGATCAGTAAGCACAGTAACATCAGCCCTACCCTTTAATAATTAGATATTAGTTAAGTATACACACTAATAAACACATATGAGTTAAGTATCCCTCAATGTGGCATGAAGTGTCTAAGAAATACATTTTTTTGTCATTTTTTGATGAACCATGACGTCATTTTTTGAGGATCCATGAAATCTTTTGCAAAAACCTCATCAGTCTCTTTTTTGACCTTAAATATAGGCATAATGATATGCCAATACATCTGCTAATTACCTACAGAGCTCAAGAACGTATTAACCTGTCACCAACTCCCTCAAACCATTTGGGCCAGTATTAGCATCTATTATAATATGAATTCTTAATTTCCCTCCCATTTATATTATGGGTTTTTTATTTTTATTTTTTATCTCTATATATGCATTGTGCATTCAATATGCCTGCATTGCCAAACATCTTTAAGTATGAGCATTTTCCTGGTGACATGTTATAAAACCCATTAAGGGTTGAATTGTTATTGATATGTAATCAATATTGTCAAACACATTGTATGTAATTAATAGAGTGCAAATTCCCCATGTTCCAATGTTATGTATGTACCTATGTTTACTACATTACCACATTCCTATTTGATTCTAATAATGACTCCCCAGTGCTATTTGGGCTAATTAATTAAGCCGTTTTTTAATTGATTAAATATGTATAAATAGCCACCAACAGAACACAGATCATACTCCTGACGAAGCCGAGAAACAGTTTGGTAGCTGAGGCGAAACGCGTAGAGTTTTACCAGTGGACCTATTTTGGTCTTGGAGACGATCCGTAGAACCAGCTCTGAATGCAGTGACGTCACATCTTGCAGACGGGCGCGCAGAAGGAAGCTCCGGTCCAGGACGCAGAGCTGTGGAAGCCAGCAGACTGACCTGAAGGAGGCGGTGAGCTGTTTCGGGAGATCCTCCATTCACATATTGTGATACATGCTTTTAAACTTTTGTGAAAATTGTAAGTGCGCATTTTAATTGTGTTTTTTCAAATATAAACTATCATATTGATCGCACTATGTAGTTTTCTCCCTCTCTCTATACATACACTGCTGACGGAGAATCGCTAGGGGGGTACAACTCATAGACATCTTCAAGGGTGGCAACCCAATTTGCCAACTGCTCAAAATATCACCTTGCTCCTGTGAGTAGATCAACCATAAGAGCCAAGACACTGCTTTTATATCCATAGAATACTTGACGTCTGCACTTATATTGTATATATTGTTCTCTTATCTCCCCACATGCTCCCCCTGGATGTTTTGAGCAATACTTAACCCTTGGAACCCGTGACACAGGTCCCACCAGTGAGGTTTGAGCAAGGGGTTGGAGTATTAATCCTATCTGTACCACCTTTCTTAATTAATTTTCACTAATTTCATTCACGAAGTAGCGCCTGTTTTATCACTCTTTTCTAGCACTAAAGACACTGACTGCCACTGCGTTTGAAGCAGGGGAACCAAAAACAGGCACCAAAATCATAGATTGTAAGTTCCATGGGACATGGACTGTGTCTGCAAAAATGTCTCTGTAAAGCGCTACGTAGAACTAGCAGTGCTAAACAAGAACTTGCTATTATTATTGTTATTATTTATGCAACTTGTCATACCCCTATATCAATGCACCGAGGCCTGAATTACCAGATTGCAATGAATCCCTTGCATAAATTTATACTAAAGATTACACTTTAAAAATATTTCTTAAAAGTTGCAGTAACTAGACGAGTTTAGATACTAGCAAGACTAATACTTTTACATCTTTTAAAAAACAGTTGAGGGAAGATATGGAAGGAGCATTATTGAAAGTACTGGATGTCAATAGAAACAGTTTATTCAATATGATTGAAAAAAAAACAAAAAAACCTCAATATCTCAAGAATGTGTATTCTATTCATCACAAATTATAATAAAATGGCCCCTAAAATCAAAACGATTATTAAGAAATACTGGAGTATTTTACAGAAAGACGATATATTGAGTCAAATTTTACCAGCACAACCCAAAATAATTTTTAGGAAGGCACCGAACTTTCAATTATCCCTAGCCCCTAGTTGTCTTCTGAGTACCAAGCAACTGAATATTAGTAGAACGAATGGGCTAAGTGGACTTAAAGGGTATTTCACATGTTCTAAATGCACAGGCTGCCAGTATACAGTAGCTGCAATGCGGGTGGATTCAAATCACAGGTAAGGAATTTAAAATTCAATCATTTGTCAACTGTAAAAGCAACTGTGTAATTTATTTGCCTGAATGTCCCTGCGGACTCCAATATGTAGGGAGAACATGTAGGCCATTAAAACGGAGACTTGCAAAACATGTGTATAATATCTAGAAAGGGTTAAACCACACAGTGTGTCTAATCATTTCAAAATAGTGCATAGACCAGACTCTAAGGGTCTGATGTGTTAGGGCAGTGGTGCGCAAACTGGGGGGGGGGGGGTGGAGAATTTCTAGGGGGGGTGCGGGCGGTGACAGAGGACCCGCGCTCTTCCCCACGGCATTTTTATTAAATGCCGGGGGAGGCGTGAGGCCTCTGTAACTCACTTACCTGCTGCCAGCCGGGTCTTCGGCAATGCGTCGCCATGACAACGTGCATCAACTGAAGCGGTGGGGACACATGACTTTACATGACCCACTGTAACGCGTAGCTCACCACAAACGAAGTGCGACCGCGGTGCTGAGGCAGGGAATTGAGAAACGCTGACCCACAGCCACGTGGGCGCGCCTAGAGTGTAGAGTAGTCATTCAGGCCAGGTCAGGATTATAGATATTAGAGTAGTTGAGGTACTTGCCAGCTTCAGGAGTGGAGAGTTGCGGATCGTCAGTGTGCGTAGCCAGGTTCAGGATTGGAGATGGTCAGATCGTAGGAGTACTTCAGCCAAGGTCAGGATAGGAGCCAGGAGAAAGGTCAACAAGCCAGATCAGGAGTAGAGAGAGTCGGAGTCCAAGGTACAAGCAGGGTTCAGGCAACGAGAGGTTAACAGCAACAAGAACAGGCAAGGCAAGGTTCAGGAACTAGAAGTGGCAAGGCACGGCGTCACAACGACTATGCTCAGCAAAGGTAAGCTGTAAGTGAAGGGTATATAAGGAGGAGGCTCCAATAGCAAGCAGGGGCGGAACCAGGAAGTGAAACCTCATAGGCTGCCCGATGATGCAACCTGATCAGGTAGGAGGTTGCTTGCAGCCCGCGTGTGTCACAGACTTCAAAGGGCAGGGTTTAGAGAGAGAGTTACTCCCACGCCGGTTCTGCGAGACTTCAGAGCGGGGGTGGAGCCTAGAGCGTGCGTCACTGCCACGCTGGTTCTGTTGATCAACAAACTATCAGTAGTTTTTTAACCTGTCTGTACCATGTTGTCGATTGAACATTAAAGATTTTTTCATCAGTACTACGCTGTAGCCCCAGATTACCCATTCATTGCACGGCTGTGCTCCGTTTCTTTTTCCCTTCCGGGATCGTCTGCTAACCTCGTGGTGCTACTACTGACGTCATCACTTAGAGACAGTCTGGAGACAAGCTCTCACACTGAAGTATAGAGACGCTGACAGCAGCTCCCAGCTGTTCAGCAGCTTACCTGGTTGTCAGTTGTGGACTGTGTTCCTGCCCTGGTATAAGGCTGATATTGGTTTATCAAGTCCTTGACCTATTACCAACGAGGTCTTTTTTGTATGTTTCTCTATATTGTTCCTGGTTTACTTTTTTGCTTTATTCATGTTTTATCAATAAAGTCACACTTTTTAATCCTCAACTGTGTGCTCACCTGATAAAATATTCTCTTCAGAGGGACATTCAACATTCCCTATATGCTCATTAATAACCACATAAATGTGAGTTTAAATCTATATTGATAACATCAATAATCTGTGGACAAGGCAAACTGCGTGATGTGTTCTCCTATGTTTATTTTCTACTGAAATCCAAACCTGGAGCGGTTAAAGGAGTGACCTGATGTACAGTAAAGACCCATGAGAGGAGCATAAAACTCAAGAGGAGCAAAGTGTAAGTTAAATAATTAAAGAACAAGAAGAAGAATTCCAAGTGATTGCATTTCTCTCTTTTTCACGTATAAACTCGGGACTGATCCACTGTGCCAAAGACAACCATCTTCACACAGTGACTGTTTTTGGGGTTCTGAGAAAGCCTTAGGTTTTTTAGGTTGCAATCATTGTCTTCACCTTAAGACACTACGGGTATTAATTAATTGTTTGGTGTCACCATCATTTAATGTGGGTACTGTTTAGTGTGTAGTGCTGTTTGTATGCTTTTTTTTCTGTTCTGGAACATTAGTGTAGGGATACTGCTACTGTGTTGTATTTGTGAATGTTCTAATTCATATGTGTGGTCACACGAATGCGGGGGTCACTGCACTTGAATTCCCCAAGTATAAAACACTGTTATTCATAAGAGACGTTTTATGCTGTGTTGTCTGATTCAAGCCCGGATTTTTAGCAGGTGGTATATATTCTCTCTTCCTGCAGGGATCTCTCAAAATATGTGTAGCGATATCACGAGTCATTGCACATTTATAACAGGGTATGTGAACTTAGGCCTGCCGCCCTGGTATACGTATGCTACTTCATACAGGGAATTAAAGAGTGGTTACCTTGGAGGCAGTGTTGAGATTGTAGATAAAATGCTAACCCTCCCCTAATTAGCAGTAAAGTATCAGTCTATGGAATCCCATAAAGGGGATAATTACTATCAGTGTTTAAGAACTTTCTCAGGAGTAAGGCCCAGCAGGGGAGGATGATTTTCAGAGATGGATAGAGCAGGCCACCCAAATGGTACAATAACTGGGGGGATCACAGCAGAATAAGAAATTCTGGATTGCCGAGAGTCTTAAAGGGTCCGCTTTGGCTATAGTATGAGCGGTTCGAGAGAGGGAGCAACTGTCACCACGTCGAGTCTGCAGGCCCTAGAGAGCACTTTCAGAGCTACAGAAAGTGGGGAAGACCTCTGGTTCTACTTATGGGGCAATGTACCAACAAGACGTAGAGAAGTTATTAGAATTTCTGCGATGGTTAAAAGTGATCTTTTGCACGGAAAGGTGGGGTCCCTGTGGAAAAAGTTGATTGGGCATGAATATAGCAATTAATATGAGGGGTTCCTCACAGAGACGTGATTACCTTGTACCTCAGACTGAGGGAAAGAAAAGAGGCGCCTTTGACAGTAGGGGCAATCCGGTTACTATAATAAAGTTTAAGCATGGCCAGTGCCCCTACCGGTCTTAAGAAATACTCAGGGGTTTACCCAGTATTCCTGTGTATAATGTGATTTGATGTATGTATGTCACTGTTTAAATTAGGATGAATAGGTTTTCCTGTTGTGTTTGTGTGCAGAGCTCTTCATTAACTCAGTGTAACGCTTGCGCTCACCACGAACAAGGCGGGACCCGGTACTGAGGTGGCAAAGTGTTAAACTGCGCACCCACCACAGCGGAGGAGTGCCTGGAGGGTGGATAGTCAAGATCGCCGGGCCTGGATTGGAGAGAGTGGGCTAGTCTGGATACTTGCCGAAGTCGTAGGTAGGTGCCAGGAGAGTAGTCAGTGTCCGGAGTGCCATGGTCAGGGGTTGGAGCCAGAAGGAAGGTAGTTAGTCGGATAGCCGTGGTCAGGGATTGAGAAGTGCGGATGGTCTGAGGCAAGCCAGGGTCGGTAATCCAGGGAGAGGTCCTAAAGTCAAGCCGGGTCTGTGCACACGAGAAACAAGCAGCAACAGGGTTAAAGCACAACAGATACAAGGCAGGGCAGGGACGTGGAAACACAAGGCTACCATGAACTATGCTCAGCAAGGAATGAATGAGACAGCTGAGATTAAGTAGCAGTGTGTCACGCTGTGCAGCCCATAGACCAGGCCAGTCCCCTGTACTGAGGTGGGATGTTGAATATACACACCGACAGCAGAGGGAGCGGGTCCGGGATGTGGTTGTAGCGTGGCCAGGCCTGGGTTAAGATTTAGAATAGTCGTTGTACTTGCCGAGTTCAGGAGTATAGAGAGTTCCGTAGTTTAAATCCGTTTCCGTGTCCAAGGGTCTGAGAGGTAAGAATCGTGATGGGTAAGGTGAAGTTGGGAGCCAGAGGGGTAAGTCAGACAAGCCGATTCAAATCTGTAGGAGAAAAGACAAACAGGAGCACGACACAGTTTCCAGGCTACACAGGAAGCAAGTAGCTATGCAGAGCAAGGAAGTGAAGTCACAGCCGGATATTTAAAGCGACAGTGACCAATCCGGATGAGGGGCATGGCGGAGGCGTGTCGAGGAGCTGCTCGTGAGTGGCTGAGAGACCAGGAAATAGTAGAGCCCAGCTGAGGGTCTGTAACACCAGTGCCAGAATCCAAGATGGCGACGGCAGAGTTCAAGGTATGCACTGGGCGGCGGCATGGGTAGCGACGGGGGGCAGGGGCAGCAGCTGCTGCAGTACTGGTAGTGGGTAAGGAGGGGTCACGCCGCAAGGGACGTGGCCCCCGATTCCTTACACAGTACCCCCCCCTTCAGGATCGACCTCAGGACGATCCATCCAAGGCTTCTGCGGAAATTTCTTCTGGAAGCGGTCCAAGAGAACTGGAGCATGGATGTCCTCCTTGGGTACCCAAGAGCATTCCTCTGGACCATAACCCTTCCAGTGAACAAGGAATTGTATCTTTCCTCTGGATACACGAGAATCCATGATTGTCTGGATTTCGAATTCAGGTTGTCCTTGGACCGTGACTGGTTTGGGTCTTTGGGTCTTAGCAGGGAACCGTTTGCTCTGGACGAATGGCTTGAGCAGGGAAACATGGAATACGTTTGGAATCCTCATGGAAGACGGAAGTTGCAGACGAAATGCCACAGGATTGATTTGTTCCTGGATCAGAAAAGGCCCTAAGAATCGAGGTGCTAATTTCGGGGTCGGAGACTTCAACTTGATATTTTTAGACGAAAGCCAAACTCGGTCCCCTGGCTTGTAATTAGGGGCCTGTTGACGACGGTGGTCTGCCTGAGACTTGAATTTCTGAGCGGCGCTAAAAAGCGCGGACTGAATCTTGATCCATGACTTCTGAAGAGTAGTTACCCGTTCATCAGCCGCCGGCACTCCTATCGGAATGTTTGAGATTGGCAGTCGACTTGGGTGGAAACCATAATTCACGAAGAACGGGGTTTCATGCGTGGATTCATTACGAAGTGAATTGGTTACAAATTCTGCCCAAGGTAGCAGGTCAACCCAATTATCCTGGGACTCGGAAATAAAACACCGCAGGTATTGTTCCAGCGTTTGATTAAGTCTTTCTGTTTGCCCATTAGTTTGGGGGTGATAGCCTGATGAGAAGGATAGCGCCATGCCAAGCCTCTTGGAGAAAGCCCGCCAAAATTTCGATATAAATTGTGTGCCTCGGTCCGAGACTATGGATGTAGGTATCCCATGGATGCGAAACACCTCCTTGGTGAAGATATCAGCTAGGGTGGGCGAGGAGGGAAGTCCTTTGAGTGGAACAAAGTGGGCCTGTTTTGAAAAACGGTCAACGATGACCAAAATGGTATTCATCCCTCTGGAAGGGGGTAGATCCACAATGAAATCCATTGAAATATGTGACCATGGACGTTCGGGTACTGGCAAGGGCATGAGCAAGCCTGAGGGTCTTTGATGAAGAGTCTTGTTTTGTGCGCATACTGGACAAGCACTAGTAAATTCATGAACCATCTTTGCCATCTTAGGCCACCAAAAAGTACGTTTGATAAGATCCAAAGTTCTTTTGAAACCGGGATGGCCGGCTGAACGGACAGAGTGACCCCATTCTAATATCTTTTGATGAAACCTGGGTGCGGCATAAATAGTTCCCTCCGGTACCTCTAGACCACTCGGAATTTGTGTTTGAGCTTCAACGATCTTTTCGAGAATGTCAAATGAGTTGGCGGAAATTATAAACTTAGAGGGTACGATAGTTTCAGGGGTTTCTTCGGATCTTTCCTCCGGAGAAAATTGTCGGGACAAGGCATCAGCTTTTGTGTTTTTAGAACCAGGAATATAGGACAGAGTATAATTAAATCTTGAGAAAAATAGTGCCCAGCGAGCTTGACGAGACCCCAGACGACGTGCATTTTCGATATACAGAAGATTTTTATGGTCGGTCAATATAGAAATAGGTTCGCGGGAACCTTCCAGGAGATGTCGCCATTCCTGTAAGGCCATCTTGATAGCCAAGAGCTCTCTATTGCCAACATCATAGTTCTTTTCAGCGGGCGAAAACTTCTTTGAAAAAAAACCGCATGGATGAAGCTTATCTTGAGGGAAGAATCTCTGGGACAGGATGGCGCCTGCACCACAATCAGACGCATCAACTTCTAAAGTAAAAGGAAGACTAACATCGGGATGTCGCAGGATGGGTGCCGAGACGAAAGCTTGTTTCAGGGTTTCGAAGGACGAGACGACCTGCGGAGGCCATACAGATGGGTCAGCTCCCTTCTTGGTAAGGGCCGTAATGGGAGCCACAGTGGTGGAAAAATTTCGGATGAATTTCCTATAGTAATTGGAGAAGCCCAAAAAACGCTGGATGGCTTTGAGAGAGTTGGGCTGAGGCCAATCCAAAACAGCCTTAAGTTTTTCAGGGTCCATTGAAAATCCTTTATCTGAAATTATATAGCCAAAGAAGGCAGTAGAGGATGGATGAAAAAGACATTTCTCGAGCTTAGCGTAGAGATTATTGACACGAAGGCGAGCGAGAACGAGCCTGGTATGCTGGACATGATCTTGAAGATTTTTAGAAAAAATTAGGATATCGTCCAGATAGACGATTACGAAAGAATTGAGAACATCACGGAAGACATCATTCATAAAATCCTGAAAAACAGCAGGAGCATTGCATAAGCCGAAGGGCATTACAAGATACTCGTAGTGGCCGCTTCTGGTATTGAAGGCAGTCTTCCATTCATCGCCTTCTCGGATGCGAACAAGATTGTAAGCTCCTCGGAGGTCTAGCTTGGAATTTTTTTTTGCCCCTTGAAGCCTATCAAAAAGTTCGGAGATCAGCGGAAGGGGGTATCGATTCTTGACTGTGATGAGATTGAGCCCTCGGTAATCAATGCATGGTCTCAGGGATCCATCTTTCTTTTTGACAAAAAAGAAACCGGCACCAGCGGGGGACGAAGAATTACGGATGAATCCTTTTTCAAGGTTTTCTTTGATGTATGCTGCCATGGCTTCAGTTTCAGGGAGAGACAAGGGGTAGGACTTACATTTTGGAGGAACAGCGCCGGGAACCAGATTAATGGGGCAATCATAAGGTCTGTGAGGAGGTAGAACCTCCGATTGTGTCTTGCTAAACACGTCGATGAAATCCGCATATGCTTCAGGAAGAGTGGAATCATTAGCCGGGGGCGTTTCCACTCCCGCGAGGACTGTGGTAGGAGAAATGACCGGCAATGGTGAGGCGTCTGACTCTGGCACCCACTGAATTGTCTTGCCATCCCTCCAATCAATGCGTGGGTTGTGCTGCTGTAGCCAGGGTAATCCTAGGATAACTGGAACGGCAGGAGAGTGCATCACGTCAAAGGATATGATTTCGGTATGAGTACCGGCAGAAAGGGTGAGAGGAAGAGTCTCTAACGTGATGAAGGCAGGTTGCAAAGGGCGACCATCAATAGCCTCGAGGCCAATCGGTGATTTTTTAGCGATGAGCGGAATCTTGTTAAGAGTAGCAAAATCTTGATCCACAAAGTTACCACCGGATCCTGAATCAAGAAAAGCGGCTGTGGTTACGCGAAAATTCGGACCCTCAAGCGAGACTGGAAGCATAATTCTCTTAGGGAGTTCCTCTTCAGAGATAGGGTGAGAAGATATTGACCCCAAAATGAGTCCCTCTTGCCCCATTGGTCGTGTTTGTTCTTTGGGCCTTAAAGGACAAAAACGTACCGTATGTTCAGGAGATCCACAATAGTAGCAAAGGCCCTCATTCCGGCGACGAGCCCTTTCGGCAGTCCGGTCAGGAGTTCTATCGGCAGTCCTGTCGGTATTACGGAACTCTTGACTGGCAATCTGCATGGGTTCCACAGTGTCTAGAACAGGACGAATAGCTGGGAAGGATCTGGGGAGAATAGGGTCAGAAGAGAAAATTCTGGGAGCTGGCGTTCATGACGGCGCTGTTGAAGGCGCTGATCAACTCAAATGCATTGTGCGATCAAGTCCTCCAATTCCTGGGGCCTGGGCTGAACTGCAAGTTCATCCTTTACAGAGTCGGACAAACCTTGCCAAAACACAGCAATAAGGGCTTCTTGGTTCCAATGCGTCTCCGCCGCGACAGTCCGGAATTCCAATGCATATTTGGCTACGGACCTACGACCTTGAGACAATTGAACAAGAGAAGCAGCGGCAGTATCACTGCGGGCGGGAATATCAAATACCTGCTGGAATTCTTGGCGGAAGAGCTGGTAATCCTGGGTGGTTTCCGCACGCAACTCCCAGATGGGAGAGGCCCACGCCAAGGCGTCCCCTGTTAAAAGAGAGTAAACATAGGCTACCTTGGTGCGTCCGGTGGGGAACAGGCTGGGAGAAATCTCAAATTGTATTTCACATTGATTCAAAAAACCACGACAGGCTAGAGGGTCACCCGCATATGCTTTAGGCGTAGGAATCCTGAGTTCTGATGGCCGGTCGCCACCCTGCGCGGCTGGGGCCGGAATAGGCTGTAGTGAAAGCTGGGAAAGCTGTTGTACCAGGCTTGTGATCTGAGTTCCCAAAGTACCAATGCATTGCGCAAGTCCCCTGATTATTTGGCCCACCTCAGTCATTTCTGTTGGGCTATGCATAATGTCACGCTTTGCAGCCCATAGACCAGGCCAGTCCCCTGTACTGAGGTGGGATGTTGAATATACACACCGACAGCAGAGGGAGCGGGTCCGGGATGTGGTTGTAGCGTGGCCAGGCCTGGGTTAAGATTTAGAATAGTCGTTGTACTTGCCGAGTTCAGGAGTATAGAGAGTTCCGTAGTTTAAATCCGTTTCCGTGTCCAAGGGTCTGCGAGGTAAGAATCGTGATGGGTAAGCTGAAGTCGGGAGCCAGAGGGGTAAGTCAGACAAGCCGGTTCAAATCTGTAGGAGAAAAGACAAACAGGAGCACGACACAGTTTTCAGGCTACACAGGAAGCAAGTAGCTATGCAGAGCAAGGAAGTGAAGTCACAGCCGGATATTTAAAGCGACAGTGACCAATCCGGACGAGGGGCATGGCGGAGGCGTGTCGAGGAGCTGCTCGTGAGTGGCTGAGAGACCAGGAAATAGTAGAGCCCAGCTGAGGGTCTGTAACACCAGTGCCAGAATCCAAGATGGCGACGGCAGAGTTCAAGGTATGCACTGGGCGGCGGCATGGGTAGCGACGGGGGGCAGGGGCAGCAGCCGCTGCAGTACTGGTAGTGGGTAAGGAGGGGTCATGCCGCAAGGGACGTGGCCCCCGATTCCTTACACAGTGAAGCAAGAATGGGACTGAGGGGAGGAGCAGAGGTGCGGTCCCCGCGGGAGCAGAGACATGCTGCAAGGTGCAGGAGACAGGTGGGAGAGATTAACAGACTTGCCTCGCAGCTGGGGAGTGGTGCACGAACGTCACGTGTGCGTGCTGCGTGTGACGGATGTGTGTCGCGTGCAGGGGCAGAGCCAAGCTCCGTTATGGAGTAGAAAGTCCTCTGTGTGCGTGCGTGTTCTTTAAGGGGCGCGGAGTTGTGTAGAGCAGCAGGTAAGGAGGGAACACGCCGCAGGGGACGTGTTCCCCCGATTTCTTACAATCAGACAGCCTGCAGACAAAGAGATAGGGTTCTGCTATCCTGAATGGGGAAGGTGAAGTGCTTAGGACAGTGTTTGGAGTTGGGAGGGGTGCTGACTTAGGTCTGTGGTAAAAATGCCTCTGCGAGCTGAGCCATTGCTCAACACAGTCTCTGTGGCACCTTTCTCTGTGGGAGATATTGGGCTGGCTGTGGGAACTATTGCTGGGTATGAGCCTCGTAGGCACGATTCTTATTTGCCAGTTTGAACTTCCCATTCGTCGTCAAGCCCACTTCATTGGGCTGTTTTAGGGGCCAGTCCCCTCCCATGTTCTGGATTGGCCCATCACAGACGAGCCTTCACTCTGTGATTTGTTCGTTCGCAGCATCCGCACGCTGATTGGTCGACAACCCGTCTTCCATGCTATTCTATGGAGACGGGAGTCTATGTAAAGAGCTGTCAACTTCAGTTCCACAGATTATTCTCGTTGTAGATTAGTAGGTGTCCTCTGAGATTTTTGCCACAGATACCAAAGTGAGGCTTGTAGTGGAAGCAAGTGGGCTATTTGAACTTGCCATCATGCAAATAACATCCCTGGACTATTGCGGTACCCAAAGCGGACGGAGAGTGAAAGTTGCCCGGGTAAGCCTTGGAAGCAGCGTTTGGCCCTTGTTGAGATAGGATCCCCGCCGTATTCCCTGATTTGGGTGAGGTTGTACCGAACTGTGTATAGTGTTGTGCCTGTCGACCACGGTTGAAATAAACTTGTTTTATTTAACCTCTTTCTCTGTCTGCTGTCTGCGATACCAGTGTTAAGTGTACTGGTCTCCAGTGACAGACTCTTTTCTGGTAGCAGCAGTGGGATCGCTAGACACAACATTGAAATTCTTGCGGGGATTTCAACACTGAGCCAGTCTCAATTATTGAGACTTCAGGACAAGAGGCTGCAGGTGCTCCATACTGAGAAAAGTTCCATTCACCTAATTGTTAAAGTCGTTTTCTATTCGACCGACGTTCCATCTAGAGGATGGCATCCAAGTTCAGGACTTGGACCAAGGAAAGCATGGTCCTCCGGTGTGAGGAGTACTGTATGGACGGCAGACAAAAGGGTGAGGTGTCCTGGTGGACAACATTGTCCACTTACGAGACCCAGGCGCAGAGTGCCCCCATCTTGGAATCCAAAGAGTCTAATTTGGATAGTGATCCTGTGCTCCCGGTAGTGGGGAACACGCTGGCCACTGAGATCGTGGTGATCCTGGCCACGCTCGGACCGAATGCCACATGCGATGCATACGATCGCTCTTGCAGCGTGAGAGCACGGTCCACACCACAAGCCCCACTGGGTCCACTACCAGTAGCCGGAGCTCCCAGTTCACCATCATGTACAATACTTTTGCACGGTTCGATCAGATGACCAATGATATAGATGGGTACCTGAAGTTGTTTGAGCACCAATGCTTTCTCTACCAACTCCCAGAGGAAGATTGGGGCAAATGCCTATCTCTCCAGCTGAGTGGAACAGCTGCAGAAGGAATGGATCAGGGGGATGCCCAGTGGTAAAAGCACTGCTACTGTCTCGATATGAGATCACGCCCAAGACCCACTGGACCCAGTTCTGTGCCCTGCACAAAGGGTCCCAGGACTCACTCGCTGATTTCGAGTGTGCAGTGAGTACCTTCAACACGGTCCTTGACCAACTTGTGAAGAAGCAATTTTTACTCAAATGTATCCTGGAGGTGACGTACTGGATCACGGACTGCAATCCAGAAATGGCACAGCAGGCTGCCAAGATGGACGATGAGTTCCTGGTGGCCCGACCCAAACTCCAGTGGCAACCCCAGATGAATGCTCTGGTTTCCGACCTGCAACAAGTTATTAGGAAGTTTATTCGATCCAAATCTAATCAGGGAAATGACAAAAGGACTCAGTAAAGGAGCATGCTGGGCCCCACAAAAAGAGAAGCTCCACTAAGGCTACCTCTGCAAGAAGACCAGACCGATTCCACCTGCCTAATGGCCTTGTTGGCCCCTCCATTAGAGTAGAAGCTCACATTGAAGGGAACAGATGTGATGTTCTCCTAGACAGTGACTTACTATCGTAAGTACTATTAAGTATCATAATAGATGGATACATTATTTATATCCATTATACATCTGAGACATCTTGCGCTGTAGCCTTTAGATGGACTTGTCTTCTGGGGCTTCAGTGATGCAAGTGTAACGAGTGCTCGCTACAAAAAGGACGGTACCGTGAGACCGAGGTGGGGATAGGATACTCCAACCTGGAGCCATGAAGCCGCGTCCAGATTGCGGGTATCGTAGTCGTGGCTAGCCGGGTCAGGGTTGGAGAGGTACAGATCATTGGGTCACTTATCCGAGGTTAAGGATTGGAGAGGTGCAGATTGTAGGGGTTACTAGCCGAGTTGAGGGCCGAAGAAGTCAACTTCCTGAGGGAAGAGGCTGAGCCGAAATAGCAGGGTTGGCGAATCAGACGCAGGAATACTCTATGTCACGAGTGCTCACCACAAACAATGCAGGACCACAAGGCTGAGGTGGAGATATTGATAGCCACCGACCTACAACTGAGCAGGCACATCCGGAGTGCAGAGTGGTAGTTGTGTAGCTGGGTCAGGGTAGGAGAGATCAGAGTTGTCTAGGTACTTGTCATGGCCAAGGAGAGGAGAAATCAGATAGTTGTTGATGCTGTGCCAGAGTCCAGGGGTAGAGAGAGAAGAATAGTCGAGTCCATTGCCATGGTCCAGGGGTCAGAGAAGTCGGGAGTCCGGGTGCAAGCTGTGGTCAAAATTACAAGGAGCAACAGGAAGCAAGGAGGTAAGCATATAAGTGAAAAGTTTATGCTCAGCCAATTTCCCAAGGGGCTGGCTGAGCATAGAAAGGAGAGAGAGAGACAATTCCCATGAGGCTGCAGGAAGTCAGCATCAACAGTATGCTGTATAGTGATAGGCAGGGGCGGAGCCCGTAGCAGCTGTGGAATAAGTGATCCCGTTAACCCCTTGAGTGCCTGTGTCTGTTCGGCATCTGCATGTAGTCCGCATGCACTATGCGCTGCCCCTGTCGTCACGGAGGCGGGACCTGGAGGCGGTCCCCGCGGTGTAAGTCTTCCTCGTGGGGCGGCGCCTGCATGCAGGCTGAGGCTGACGTGCATCACCTGTGACGTGCCGGGATGCATCACCGGGGCGGAGCCTGGGAACGGTGTCTGCGGTGTCTGCCTTTCCAGCAACGCGGTGCCATGGTGCAGGTTGTGGCTGGCGCGTCATTGGTGATCTCGCAAGATGCGTGAAGGGGGCGTGGCCTTGCACTGACCCTCACACTCTAGCAGACAGAAGAGAACCTAGAACCAATCAGGCAACTGGAGATTGACGGGCCTGCGCCCGCCGGGACAAGCGGCCACGAACATCCTCACATCTTTCCAGATCTCAGCTCACCAAAATGTTTGCTCCAACAAATCGGCTGTTCTCCTCTATCCAGGATGACCTGTCGCTCTTGGCGCCATGACCCCATTCCAGGACCTTACATTGAAAAGATGTGGGTACAAAGAAACAAACCTTAGGGATGTCGAGACCCTCTGAGATCTGGGACTGTCCTTGAACTATCTCCTCCAAGGCTTCAAAGGAGGCGGTGGAAATGAAGCATGAGGTGGGCAAGATCGGCTCTGTGTGATCGTCTGCCATATCGTCCACCAGGAATTGATGGGAGAGAGTGTCTGCTTTGACATTTTTAGAGCTGTGGATGTAAGAGATAACGAAATTAAAATGTGAAAAAACAGTGACCATCTTGCTTGCCGAGAACCCAGATGACGGGCGCCCTCGATAAGGTAAGAATAGTTACCGAGTTTTCAGTATCCTCCAGAAGGTGTCTCCATTCTTGTACCGCTATTTTAATTACCAAGAGCTCCCAGTTGCCTACATCGTAGTTGCGTTCCGCCGGTGAGAACTTCTTGGAAAAGTACGCACTAGGATGTGCTTTTGCCTTCTCGTCCTGTTGGGAAAGCACAGCCCCTGCCCCGACATCAGACGCATCCACTTCTAGGGTGAAGTGTAGAGTGGGATCCGGGTGCACCAAGACTGGGGCCAATGCAAATGCCTTTTTTAGTTTCTCGGAGGCCATTAAGACCTCAGCATACCACCGAAAAGGATTCGCACACCTTTGCCGGTCAAGGCCGTGATGGGAGCCAGGACTGAGGAAAAGTTCTGAATGAACCGACGATAGTAGTTTGCAAAACCCAGGAAGCACTCAATGACCTTCAGGCCGATGGATGTGGCCACTCCAGAATTGCCTTTACTTTAGCTGGGTCCATAGCCAAACCAGTAGCCGAAATTATGTAACCCAAAAAGGAAGTGCTGGACTGGTGAAACTGATATTTTTCAAGTTTCGCAAATAAGTGATTCTCACTTAGACATCTCATGAGTTGCTTCACGTGACCTAGATGTTCCAGTGCTGATTTGCAGAAAATTGGATGTCATCCAGATACACGATAAAATATTTGTCCAGAAGATCCCAGAAGATCTCATTAACGAACCTCTGGAATACTGCTGGAGTATTACTCCGTTCGAACGGCATGACCTGGTACTCATAGTGTCTGTCCATCACGAGTATTGAATGATGTTTTCCACTCGTTGCCCTGGCAAATCTTTGGTTTTGAGTTGTAGGCTCATCATAAATCCAGTTTTGTGAAACTGGATGCTCCCTGCAACTAATCGAACAGTTCAGAGATAAGGAGATATGGGTCCCATTTTGTACCATGATCTTGTTTAAACCCTGGTAGTTGATGAACGGCCTTAAAGACCTGTCCTTTTTCTCTACAAAGAAAAAACCAGCCCCAGCAGGAGAAGATGCTTCCGGATGAAGCCCCTCTGAAGTTTCTCCTGAATGAACTCCTTCATGGCACAGGTCTCTGGAAGGGACAGCGGATAGCAGCAACCCCTAGGGGGACAGCCACGAATAGCAGGTCGATGGGACAGTCAAAGGACTGGTGAGGCGGTAGTTCCTGGGACTGTGCCTTGTCAAACACTTCCCGGAAGGTGGCATAGATTGTGGGCAGGTCAGACCCCCCCTCGGACCCTGAAAAAGTGTGGATCGGTACCGAGCAGGTCTCCAGGCAGCAAGGGCTCAGGCAAATGAGTCAGGACTCTGTCCAATCCATGTGAGGATTATGGCGCTGTAGCCAATGTATACCTAGAGGAAGTAGCCCTTTGCTATGAAACGCGTAGGATTAAGACTTGATGGTTGATCTCTAACGTAGTAAGGGTACCTCTAAGAATTTAGAGTAATCCCTCGAGTTATAGCGGGTCCCGTTTATTAACACGAGTGGTGGTGATCCAGCTGACGGCCGTTACAGCTTGGCAGCTTGCCGGTGATCACGCAGAGCAGCTGTCAGCAAGCGTGACTGTGGACTATTACCTTCTCCACACCGAAGCTGTTTACCTCTGAAGCTAGTCACCAGATGATACCGCAGCGGTGCGGAAGGAGGATCTAGAGTGACACTCTGGGAGGAGTTACCTACCTGCAGAGAACACGCTCCGAGGCTCCAGCTGAATACTATCTGTGCTGAGTGAGAGACTGCTCCTGCTGCCTTCGGCGTCTGGCAACACATGTCATAGTACATTCTGCGTTCTGCTCAAGGATGTCTTCTTTCTACCCCCTTTTTATCTAAAGCCCTCTCCCGCCTTAAAACTTTTTCACTGACTGCCCCACACCTCTGGAATGCCTTTCCCCTCAGTACCCGACTAGCACCCTCTCTATCCACCTTTAAGACCCACCTTAAGACACACTTGCTTAAAGAAGCATATGAATAGCACTGTGAACATTCTGAACACATGATACATAAAGCTTGGCCCCCTGCAGACGCACTTACCAGAACTCCCTCTTACTGTCTCTGTACGTTCTCCCTACCTACCAATTAGATTGTAAGCTCCTTGGGGCAGGGACTCCTCTTCCTTAATGTTATGTTTGTCTAAAGCACTTATTCCCATGATCTGTTATTTATATTATCTGTTATTTATTCGATTACCACATGTATTACTACTGTGAAGCGCTATGTACATTAATGGCGCTATATAAATAAAGACATACAATACAATACATGCAATGCCTGTTTGATTTACCCTGATGTATGCAGATATATTACCTTACCTAATATAACACTATTGAACATACTTCACCATATGCGTTGTGCGCTGTTTTATCACGTTAGGAGTAGGAAGTCGTGGTTCCGAGGAGGATTGGGTGACAGCCGGTTCCGGTACTACTAGGCCAGAAGGAGGGATCCTTGACAAAGCGTTCTCCTTTCGAAATGCACTCGTCGGCACTTCTGATCACGTGCATGCACAGGGCTGATCACTTGTATCGCAGACATAGACTCCACACGGGAGTACTCGCGCTGCCCTGCTCCTGCACAATATACAGTATGCTTCTGGTTACGATCCGACGGTCTTACAGAGAGACCCTCCAAGGGGGGAGAGATATATTTAAGGCACCTACAGTCTATGTACCGTGTTATTGGGCATACATATACTCAGTCTACCTGCATACCCCTTATTCACTGCATCAAATCCAGTATCCAGTATTCAGTATTATAATCTGGCATCAGTTTATTAGTATCCACAGCAGTGTTCAATTGATACACTATCTGTCAATAGGTCTGTAAGAGACGTATGCAGAGGTACGCAATAGAGACTGGTTTTAAGGTGAAATTAAGGCTTTTATTGCTCCTGCTTCTTTAACACAAGAAAATCATCAACGTATGCAAATAAGGGGTCAAACAAAGCTTCTGTTCCACATGGGAGTATTTCTAGTTAAACATATGCAGGCCACAACTCCCTTTAGATCAGCATGTTTCCCAGCCCCAAACATATATTTTGATATGTGCATATATCCTACAGTCTTAGGCCTTGCCCTCCGCTGTGGCGGACGCTGCACGGACGAGAGCCCTCCCCTCAATGGCGCCGGGCCCGCTGCGAGGGGGGGGCGCAACGCTGGGGCGAGAGTTTCTCCTGCTCTCAATAGAATTGAGAGCAGGACTCGCGACGAGCGATTAGGCACGCCCCCCGGCGGTTCAGCCAATGAGGGCGAACCTGCCGGGTGACGTCATGGCCGCACCCCCGTCACTCCCCCGCCACGCCCCCCCCCCGTTCTCTCTTCCTGCAGTGAACTGCAGTCCGAGGAATCGGCTGCACACGCCGCCAATCTTGCTGGCGCGCGTTGCAGTGGAGTTACCGGGGCCTTAGCCTTAGAAAGTAAAGTCTTATCTGTCTCTCTGGTAGCTGTAGGGGGGAATCCTTCTCTGCTCTCCTGGTGTAGCCTTTTTGTCCTAAGGCACATTCAGCTTTCAGATTTTAGAAGTGTTCTCCCCCTTGTTGTCTTGTTGTCTGGCTGTCAGTATACAGCTGCGCAAGACCTCTCTGTCCCTTCCTGTTTCAGTCCCCTTGTGAGCTCAGGAGTCTCCCCTTCCTGTCTCAGGAGGAGCCATTTCTCTAACAAACCTCTAATCAGCCAGGTGCTGGTCAATTAACCAGCGCACTGCTGGATTAGAGGCAAGTTTTCTGAACAGGGATAAGTCCCCTGTTACAAGGTCCATGTAAGTCTATTTTGTAGTGTAGCCAGGCACCCCAGATTCACCCTTATCGCTGTATGTGGGGAGAATAGGGAAGGTTGCAGCGAGTGCAGGGAGCGCTCCGGGCACCGGAGGCTCCGCAGTTATCTGAGCGATCAGGGCGCCGCCATGTTGGGTGTTCGCACATGCGCGGCGGGCCGTGGAGGTCGCCATGTGCGGCCAGAGGTTGCAAGCCCGTGAAAGAGGAGCAACTCCTATAGGGTGGAGCGCACGGGACTACGAGTCCCAGCAGGCATAGCGATACCAGGTGACGCCTGGGAGCCTATAGGGCAGCCAGGATATCGGGAGGAGGTGGCTAGAAGGTTGCGCAGGGGAGCACGCCAGCAGAGCCGAGCAGGAGGAGGAAGGAGAAGGAGCTCTATGTGTAGGGAGGCCAACAGCCCCTACACTAGGCCATATACCCCGGCCCAGTTAGGCCCTGAGTCCCCGTAGAGTGGAGCGGATGTAGGGACTGACCCCAGTTAGGTTACAGTTCCCCTTTATTGTGCATCAGAGAACTATAATTACAGAGACAGTTGCATTATCTGGCCAGAGGTTTGGGCTCAGACCTCCGCTGCCGCAGCAGCAGCCGACCGGGTGGGATCGCCCCGGAAGGTAGTCCCAGTATTCCACCGTCGTCTGATCCTTTGTGAAGTTCCTTGGCAGGCCCGGGCACCGGAGTGCCCGGCAGGTAACATCATCAAGTGCACCAACTATACCACATATCTATATCAGGACATAGTGGCTGCGCAGTCACACATACATATCTCACTTGAGGGTGGGGGAACACTGAATGTGGGTATTGGACACGGGGTGGGATCACCCAGTGAAGGGGGTAGCGTCCAGGGAGACGCAGTAGTTAGTGTCTCCTCTAGGGAGGGACACCTGTAGATCATATGCATACTTATGGTTGCGTTAGTAAAGTCATTGGTTGTTTTACATGTTGTGTGTGGTGATATATAATTGTCCTGCGAGGAACCACCCCCCTCTGGAGGGAGCCATCACAGGTGGAGGCACTGCACCAAGTAAGAGGTTACCAATATTCCTACGCGTGCCCAAGGCTCTCCGTGGCGGAGGCTCAGGCTCTGCGAGCCAACAGGTTACACAGCATTGGTAGCGTACTGTATTTACTAGGAAAAAGGGCTACATTTGGAGGCACTGCTGAGAGCTTACACCTGGGGTGCCCCACGGCTATACACACACAGCCACTTGTCCACAATGACTCTCCCCTCACGTGAGAGCGTGCGCGATTTCTAGTTAAACATATGCAGGCCACAACTCCCTTTAGATCAGCATGTTTCCCAGCCCCAAACATATATTTTGATATGTGCATATATCCTACAGTCTTAGGCCTTGCCCCCCCTTGGCCATAGTCAAGTTCCTATGGCCTTACCCTTAGAGACATTACAAACGGCCCTACGAAAACTACCAGGATTCTCCAAAGCCTGCCTGGTGGACTTCCTTATAGACCAAGACGCCTAGTTGATTGTCGCCGAGATTTGGTGGTACTCGAGCCCTCTGTTCCCCAATACCTACAGCTCCCTAACTCTCCCCCTGGCGGAAGTCCCTTTGTCTACCCACTCCGGGACATACCCACTGAGGGGCTTGGCGACGACTGTCATTCTCCCACCTCTGCTAATTATCCGGCCAGTGACGCGGGTAGCTATCGGTCGGACTTCAGTTACCAGGGGTCCAGTGCATCTGTGGAAGCTGACAAAAAACTTATGATCACTCATAAGACGAACTAAGACAACCAGAATTGTCCTTAGCAAAACTATCCGGATAAGAAGAGAGTTAGCAAAAAATGCATAAACATTAATAAAAACCTCTTGGTGCCAGTGTCCCACTCAGATGTCTCAAGAGTATAAAGAGTTTAAAGGATAAGGAGTCTCTATGTCCCAGTGCCCGTGTATATGGTGCTCAGCAACGGGGAGGATATATCGTGGTATGGAGGAATAACAGCAGTAGAACCGCAGTATCCCTGAACTAGGGACCCCCGCTAAGTCACTGCCGCCCTCCGCCACAACCTCTTACCCGGTGTCACCCACGATGTGGCAGTCCTCACCGCAAAGGCAGTCCTCACCGCAGAGGCTGGGGAGCATAGATCCAGGGGAGAACTCCCTCACTCACTCAGTATCTTGACTCGCCGGCGTCTCCGATCAGTGATGACGTCAGGGGTCACCGGATCCGGAAGAGGAAACAGCGTGCTCCAGCCCAAGGTAAGGGTAATGCAGAGAAGGTTGTAAGGAGGCGGTCACTGCTGCCGCCAGGGAAAATGATGTTGCTCACGCTTGAAAATAAATTATAGGTTTATTTGTGCAAATATAGCAAAAAACAGCCGCAGAGAAGAACTCTGACACGTTCTTCTCTGCGGCTGTTTTTTGCTATATTTGCACAAATAAACCTATAATTTATTTTCAAGCGTGAGCAACATCATTTTCCCTGGCGGCAGCAGTGACCGCCTCCTTACAACCTTCTCTGCATCTGTGGAAGCTGGACTGTGTAGGGATATGCTGCAGAAACTTAATGACAAGGTAGGCCTGCTGACCGCGCCTCCCAGTTTACCACCCTTAGTGGAAGCCCTCACTCTGGCCGCACACTCCCAAAATTACCGGAAATTGAAAGCTTTCTCGGGGACCCTGCCCATCCCGACGGGGGAAGATGGGATAGACCCATGGAAGGAACACACCCAGGGTATTGTATTGTATTGTATGTCTTTATTTATATAGCGCCATTAATGTACATAGCGCTTCACAGCAGTAATACATGTGGTAATCCAATAAATAACAGATAATATAAATAACAGATCATGGGAATAAGTGCTTTAGACATTAAGGAAGAGGAGTCCCTGCTCCGAGGAGCTTACAGTCTAATTGGTAGGTAGGGAGAACGTACAGAGACAGTAGGAGGGAGTTCTGGTAAGTGCGTCTGCAGGGGGCCAAGCTTTATGTATCATGTGTTCAGAATATCCACAGTGCTATTCATATGCTTCTTTAAGCAAGTGTGTCTTAAGGTGGGTCTTAAAGGTGGATAGAGAGGGTGCTAGTCGGGTACTGAGGGGAAGGGCATTCCAGAGGTGAGGGGCAGTCAATGAAAAAGGTTTAAGGCGGGAGAGGGCTTTAGATACAAAGGGGGTAGAAAGAAGACATCCTTGAGAAGAAAGCAAGAGTCTGGATGGTGCATACCGAGAAATTAGGGATGAGATGTAAGGAGGGGCAGAAGAGTGTAAAGCTTTAAAAGTGAGGAGAAGAATGGAGTGTGAGATGCGGGATTTGATCGGAAGCCAGGAGAGGGATTTCATGAGGGGAGATGCTGAGACAGATCTAGGAAAGAGTAGAGTGATTCTGGCAGCAGCATTTAGGATAGATTGTAGGGGAGACAGGTGAGAGGCAGGAAGGCCGGACAGCAGGAGGTTACAGTAATCAAGACGGGAGAGAATGAGGGCCTGAGTCAGAGTTTTAGCAGTCGAGCAACAGAGGAAAGGGCGTATCTTTGTTATATTGCGGAGGAAAAAGCGACAGGTTTTAGAAATGTTTCGAATGTGAGGGGCAAATGTGAGAGAGGAGTCGAGTGTGACCCCAAGGCAGCGTGCTTGGGCTACTGGGTGAATGATCGTAGTTCCAACAGTAATGTGGAAGGAGGTAGTAGGGCCAGGTTTGGGAGGAAGTATGAGGAGCTCTGTTTTAGCCATGTTGAGTTTAAGGCGGCGGAGGGCCATCCAGGATGATATAGCAGAGAGACATTCAGAAACTTTGGTTTGTACAGTAGGTGTAAGGTCGGGTGTTGAGAAATATATTTGTGTGTCGTCAGCATAGAGTTGATAATTAAACCCAAAAGATGTTATTAGGTCACCTAGAGAGAGTGTATACAGAGAAAAGAGAAGAGGTCCCAGGACAGAGCCCTGGGGTACCCCCACAGAGAGATCAATAGAGGAGGAGGAGGTATTAGCAGAAGAGACACTGAAAGTACGATGGGAGAGGTAGGATGAGATCCAGGATAGAGCTTTGTTCCGAATGCCAAGAGTATGGAGAATGTGAAGGAGAAGAGGGTGGTCCACGGTGTCAAAGGCTGCAGAGAGGTCGAGTAATATGAGCAGAGTGTAATGACCTCTGTCTTTGGCAGCATGGAGGTCGTCAGTTATTTTAGTGAGGGCTGTTTCCGTGGAGTGAGCATTACGGAAGCCAGATTGTAGAGGGTCTAGGAGAGAATAGGTGTTGAGAAAATGGAGCAAGCGAGCGAATACAAGACGTTCAAGGAGTTTAGAGGCAAAAGGCAGGAGGGAGACAGGCCGATAGTTAGAAAGACAGGTAGGGTCAAGCTTGCTGTTTTTGAGTAATGGTATGACTGTTGCATGTTTGAAGGAGGATGGAAAGGTTCCAGAGCAGAGGGAGGAGTTAAAAATGTGCGTGAGCATAGGGATTAAAGTAGGAGCAAGAGGTTTTAGGAGATGGGAGGGAATGGGGTCAAGAGGGCAAGTGGTAGAGGGAGAAGAGGCGATCAACAGCGACACATCCTCCTCTGAGACAGTGGAAAAAGAGTCAAGGAAGGCAGGAGGAGAGTTAGGAAGAAGTGTAGGATGGGAGGAAGAAACAGAGGGGATGTTCTGACGTATGGATTCCACCTTTTCCTTAAAATAGTCAGCAAAGTCCTGAGCGGAGATGGAGGAAGGAGAGGCAGCTGAGGGTGGTTTGAATAGAGTATCAAAGACAGAGAACAGTCGGCGTGGGTTAGACTTGTGCATGTTGATTAGTGAAGAAAAGTAGGCTTGTTTAGCTTGCGAGAGGGCAGAGTTGAAACAGGATAGCATAAATTTGTAGTGAAGGAAGTCTGCGAGAGTATGAGATTTCCTCCAGAGGCGTTCAGAGGAATGAGTGGAGGAATGCAGCATGCGCGTGTGGGAATTTAACCAGGGTCTAGGGTTAAAAGGGCGAGTGCGGCAGAGAGAAAGCGGGGCATGTAGATCAAGAGAGGAGGACAAGGCAGAGTTGTAGTTCCTGACCAGTTTGTCAGGGTCTGTAGCAGAGCTTAGAGAGGAGTGGGAGGAGTGTAACGTGGACTCAAAGTCAGGTAAGTGAATAGAGCGCAGGTTTCTGCAGCACCGGGGGGTAGAGGAAGGTGGAGAAGGGGAGAAGCGAGATAGAGAGAATGAGATGAGGTGATGGTCAGAGAGAGGAAAAGGGGAAATGGAGAAATCAGAGAGAGAGAAGTTTTTAGTGAAAACCAGGTCTAAGTAGTGGCCATCCTTGTGGGTGCTGGCTGCAGTCCACTGTTACAAAAAGAAAAGAGGTTGGGGCGCTCCCTATTTGTATAGGCTTGTGATGTTGCCTGTGTGGTAGTGTGTAACCAAAGAAAGGGTAGTGTATACTTGCCCTTGTTGTTTTCTGCAGCTGGACCAGTAGAGAAGATAAAGCCCGGAATCTTCTTGTAGTTGCAGTGGAGGTGGAGGGTTGGTCAGCGCACGGGATTTTGCTCAAACGTAGAGATAAGAGGATAGGAAGATATGGAACACGGTATTAGTGTTTTAGTAATCGAACGGTACAATACAGCCAAAAGAACTTTGGAATTAAAAATGTATGAAAAATATATTTTTAAAATAGCTTAAAACTCTTTGGAATTAAAGAACCTTGGTAATTAAAAGTAAATATATGAAAAAATATATATTCTAAAATAGCTTAAAAATCCTTAAATAAAATTTAAATGGAATTGTGTGGTTTTTTTGTGAACAGAAGCAGAATACGTGCTATATGTGGATGACTAACAGGGTGTGTTTATATAGCCTGTTGTTGGTCTGAGGTAAAAAGGGGATAATGGGGCTGGTTAGCAGAGTTTAATGCGCAGTCTTTCCTTCACTGAATGCTGCTAAAAACAATAGCTTTCTCACCCTCCTGGTGGGGGCAGTACGTGAGTTGCTTCTCTCCCGGGGGCCCAAATAGGAAGAAAAGGGCCGAACTCGGTGAGTGAGCAAAATAGAATTTATTAGGTACAGAAAACAAAGTCAAAATAACACTCACGGTACAGCTTTAAAACAGCCCAGCATCAGCCTGATCGTCCGGTGATATTCCTCTCACCAGTACAGCTCCCGTGGTCGCGTCCGACGGCGGGACCGGAAGAGGAGGTCTTACCGGATGTCAGCAGGCTGGCTGGGTCCTTCAATCAATGGGCTCCGGCAGGGAACAACTAGTTTCGCAATAATGCTTCGTCAGGTTCCTGCCAGATGCCCTGTGTCTTCCCTCTTTATAGGCAAATACCTAATTGATGATTGGATTGGTCATCAATTGGTATTGGTACAATTAAATAATAAAATGTAAAAACGACCTTTATTGAGTGTTGGGTGTTGGACTAATGCCCAATAATATGAAAGACCAATAATGCTAAACTCTAAATACATACATAAATATGTTACAAGTAGTGACAATGTTATACACAGTAGTTAATCATGCACACATGATCTCTATCAGTTCTATGAGACCTTCCCTCACTCGAGGTGTAGGCAATTAGTAATTTGTGCAATCTACAGACATCTTTAAACAAATCTCTTAAAATTGGTAGCAGGTGCAGCACAATAACTTGTGAAGTAAACCTCTAAGTAATTCCTTCAGCAAATTAATTTCATACCTAAAGTGGCCCTTGCACTTAGAACTTCTGTGATGTGTGACATTTAAACTAAATGCAAAAAAGCTTATGCTCAGATGGATGGATTTTGAGTGATATATAAAAAATATAAAATAATAAAATAAGAATATAAAAATGTATTGTAAATAAAAATATTGTATAGATGAATATATGTGTAGTTGGGGCTACCATATGGTATCGCTTAATATGTTTAGACTATTTGTCCTGAAAAATATATATATATATGGTGTATTACCCAGGTTTAGGTGATATATGTTAAAAAGTATCCCTGTGTGTGTCGTGACTCCCCCTTTAGTTTGGAGAATGTCAATGGTGACTGGAATAGAATTAGAAAAGAATTATTCCTACAAATGTGATAGTTCAGTAATTCAAACATAATGATCAGTAATTTAAAGATGTATGGAACTTGGATATATTTTCAATATGATTCATTGGGGATTTGACCCCACGATCATATTAGGCCTTACTTAAAAGCAGAGTGATAAGTTGGCTGTGCTATACAGAGGCAGATGGACTTCATGTACTTGTTTGCACATATGCGAACAGAGAGAGTACAGAATTCTGCAATGAGAATAACAAATGTGGGTAAAGAGTATTGTTGTGTTACCCAGGCTTAGATGAAATGTTAAAAAGTATTAAAAAGTATCCTTGTATATGTCTTGCCTCCCCCTTGTTGGTAGTTTTAGGGAATGTTGGTGGTGTCTGGAATTGGATTTGGGATAAAAAAAAAAAAAAAAAAAAAAAAAATTATTTTTATAATGTTAGTTCAAAATAATAGTAATAGTAATTAAAAATGATGCTCAATAATTGAGAAATGTGGGGTACTTGAATTCTTAGTGTGTGTTTCTAGTATTTCATTGGGGATTTGACCCCACGATCATATTGGCCCTTACTCAAAAGCAGTGTGATAAGTTAACTGTGCTACGCAGAGGCAGATAGATTTCATATAGTCGTTGGTGCATATGTGAACATAGAGAACGTAAACATAGAGATAATGCTTTTCTAGAATGAAACATGTATATTTAACACACTAATCACGTTTCTCTTCTTCTCTCCCTTCTTCTCTTCTTTCTCCCAATCCCCTTCCCGAATTTGGAACCAGTAACTTCGCAATTGGATGATTCACTTACATTCGCTTAACCGTACACAATTACATTATCTCTATGTTTACGTTCTCTATGTTCACATATGCACCAACGACTATATGAAATCTATCTGCCTCTGCGTAGCACAGTTAACTTATCACACTGCTTTTGAGTAAGGGCCAATATGATCGTGGGGTCAAATCCCCAATGAAATACTAGAAACACACACTAAGAATTCAAGTACCCCACATTTCTCAATTATTGAGCATCATTTTTAATTACTATTACTATTATTTTGAACTAACATTATAAAAATAATTTTTTTTTTTTTTTTTTTTTTTTTATCCCAAATCCAATTCCAGACACCACCAACATTCCCTAAAACTACCAACAAGGGGGAGGCAAGACATATACAAGGATACTTTTTAATACTTTTTAACATTTCATCTAAGCCTGGGTAACACAACAATACTCTTTACCCACATTTGTTATTCTCATTGCAGAATTCTGTACTCTCTCTGTTCGCATATGTGCAAACAAGTACATGAAGTCCATCTGCCTCTGTATAGCACAGCCAACTTATCACTCTGCTTTTAAGTAAGGCCTAATATGATCGTGGGGTCAAATCCCCAATGAATCATATTGAAAATATATCCAAGTTCCATACATCTTTAAATTACTGATCATTATGTTTGAATTACTGAACTATCACATTTGTAGGAATAATTCTTTTCTAATTCTATTCCAGTCACCATTGACATTCTCCAAACTAAAGGGGGAGTCACGACACACACAGGGATACTTTTTAACATATATCACCTAAACCTGGGTAATACACCATATATATATATATTTTTCAGGACAAATAGTCTAAACATATTAAGCGATACCATATGGTAGCCCCAACTACACATATATTCATCTATACAATATTTTTATTTACAATACATTTTTATATTCTTATTTTATTATTTTATATTTTTTATATATCACTCAAAATCCATCCATCTGAGCATAAGCTTTTTTGCATTTAGTTTAAATGTCACACATCACAGAAGTTCTAAGTGCAAGGGCCACTTTAGGTATGAAATTAATTTGCTGAAGGAATTACTTAGAGGTTTACTTCACAAGTTATTGTGCTGCACCTGCTACCAATTTTAAGAGATTTGTTTAAAGATGTCTGTAGATTGCACAAATTACTAATTGCCTACACCTCGAGTGAGGGAAGGTCTCATAGAACTGATAGAGATCATGTGTGCATGATTAACTACTGTGTATAACATTGTCACTACTTGTAACATATTTATGTATGTATTTAGAGTTTAGCATTATTGGTCTTTCATATTATTGGGCATTAGTCCAACACCCAACACTCAATAAAGGTCGTTTTTACATTTTATTATTTAATTGTACCAATACCAATTGATGACCAATCCAATCATCAATTAGGTATTTGCCTATAAAGAGGGAAGACACAGGGCATCTGGCAGGAACCTGACGAAGCATTATTGCGAAACTAGTTGTTCCCTGCCGGAGCCCATTGATTGAAGGACCCAGCCAGCCTGCTGACATCCGGTAAGACCTCCTCTTCCGGTCCCGCCGTCGGACGCGACCACGGGAGCTGTACTGGTGAGAGGAATATCACCGGACGATCAGGCTGATGCTGGGCTGTTTTAAAGCTGTACCGTGAGTGTTATTTTGACTTTGTTTTCTGTACCTAATAAATTCTATTTTGCTCACTCACCGAGTTCGGCCCTTTTCTTCCTATTTGGGCCCCCGGGAGAGAAGCAACTCACGTACTGCCCCCACCAGGAGGGTGAGAAAGCTATTGTTTTTAGCAGCATTCAGTGAAGGAAAGACTGCGCATTAAACTCTGCTAACCAGCCCCATTATCCCCTTTTTACCTCAGACCAACAACAGGCTATATAAACACACCCTGTTAGTCATCCACATATAGCACGTATTCTGCTTCTGTTCACAAAAAAACCACACAATTCCATTTAAATTTTATTTAAGGATTTTTAAGCTATTTTAGAATATATATTTTTTCATATATTTACTTTTAATTACCAAGGTTCTTTAATTCCAAAGAGTTTTAAGCTATTTTAAAAATATATTTTTCATACATTTTTAATTCCAAAGTTCTTTTGGCTGTATTGTACCGTTCGATTACTAAAACACTAATACCGTGTTCCATATCTTCCTATCCTCTTATCTCTACGTTTGAGCAAAATCCCGTGCGCTGACCAACCCTCCACCTCCACTGCAGTCCACTGTTGAAGGCCAAAAGAAGAGGTTAGAGAAAGAAAGCGGGAAGCCCAAGGGAGAGAGGGGTCATCAATGTGGCAATTGAAGTCCCCAAGGAGAAGAACAGGGGAGTCTGAGGAGAGGAAGAAAGAGAGCCAGGATTCAAAGTGAGAGAGAAAGGCAGAAGGGGGATGAGTAGAGGTAGGTGGGCGATACATGACCGCCACATGAACAGGGAGAGGAGAGAAGATCTGGACAGTGTGAACCTCAAAGGAGGGAAAGGCAAAAGAGGGGGGAATAGGAATAGTTCGGTAACGGCAGAGAGAGGAGAGCAGGAGCCCCACACCTCCACCCCTGCCATCAAGGCGCGGAGTGTGGGAGAAGGAAAGGCCACCATAAGAGAGGGCAGCTTCCAGAGCAGAGTCAGACTGAGTGAGCCAGGTCTCAGTTATAGCAAAGAGAAGCAGGGAGTGAGAGAGAAAGAAGTCATGCACAGAGAGGAACTTGTTAGAGAGGGAGCGAGCATTCCAAAGGGTACAGGAGAAAGGGAGAGAGGAGGGAGGGTGGCAGGGGATGGGTATGAGGTTGGAGGGGTTAACACCAGAAGGAGTAGAAGTTGTATGTGGGAGGCGAGGACGAGAGCAAGTAGAAATAAGGCAGGGACCAGGATTGGGAGAGATATCCCCAGAAGCAAGGAGTAGAAGCATGGATAGAAAGAGGATGTGTGAGGATGATTTATAGGGGTGTGTTTTAGTGCAGGGTGTATAGTTGTGTGGTGACAGAGGATGCAGGTAAGAAAGGAGTTCATGTGAACTGAGAAGTGGGGAAGAAAGGAGAGATGGAGATATATGAATAGAGTTAGAGACATAAGGAGACTGGTGGAAGGAAGTGCATAATTTGAAAATAAGTGCGGTTGCAGCAAATATAAAAAATAAAGGCGGCATCACAGCAATAGTTAAGTGTTGAGATGTGCAGTCTTAGATAGATGATATCCTCTTTTCCAACGTAGATCAAAAGCAGGAATCAGAAGCAGTAGGTGATGTCCACTTTTCCACTTCTTTTTGAACTTCCTTTTTAAACTTCATATTCTACTTGAAACATTTCTACTTACAAGCATATCTGCTTGCAAGCATGGCTGCTAGCAGCAATGGCTGTTAGGAGTTTACTTATATACTTTTAGAAAGTTACCTGGTTGGCACAACAAACTTAATTAGCACATGTGAGGGTAGTTAAAGCAAATGGTTTTTCTAAGGTGGGTGTTGCCTTGCCTTGCACAAGTGTGAAAGCTGAATTAAATTAAGACAGTAGGGGGATGATTTACAGACAGACAATTGGAATATTTAAATAGAACTAAATAGAACTAAATACACAGCATGGGAGGATATCAGGATAGACAGACAATTGGAATATGTTTTTACCTGAGGAAAGAGAAGAGATGAGTGAGTGATTCAATAGTCTTCCTTCCTTTTTAAACTTCATATTCTACTTGAAACATTTCTACTTAAAAGCATATCTGCTTGCAAGCATGGCTGCTAGCAGCAATGGCTGTTAGGAGTTTACTTATATACTTTTAGAAAGTCACCTGGTTGGCACAACAAACTTAATTAGCACATGTGAGGGTAGTTAAAGCAAATGGTTTTTCTAAGGTGGGTGTTGCCTTGCCTTGCACAAGTGTGAAAGCTGAATTAAATTAAGACAGTAGGGGGATGATTTACAGACAGACAATTGGAATATTTAAATAGAACTAAATAGAACTAAATACACAGCATGGGAGGATATCAGGATAGACAGACAATTGGAATATGTTTTTACCTGAGGAAAGAGAAGAGATGAGTGAGTGATTCAATAGTCTTCCTTCCTTTTTAAACTTCATATTCTACTTGAAACATTTCTACTTAAAAGTATATCTGCTTGCAAGCATGGCGTAATGGAGGAATGGTCCTGTACGGATGCAGTGAAACGCCAATGCATCATGGAATGCTTGAGACCCCCAGCGTCCACTCTGGTCAGCATTCAACGAGAGCAACATCCTGACTTGACTTCACAAATGATGGTCGAATTCTTGACGGAGGCTTATGGCGTGGCCGAATATGATGGAGGCCTGTGGGCCAAATACTATGCCATCAATCAGAAGGAAGGGGAAGACTTATCCGCCTACATCCATCGGGTGCAGATAGCGTTAGGGCCCTTACTTCACCATAAGTATGTTATAGCCTCTCAAATAGATGAGTATCTCCGTAAGCAATATCTGTGAGGGTCAGCCCCAGCCACCCCATTGCCAACATGATCAGCGATAACCTCACCCGGGGGAGCCCCCCTACGTTCACGAAGTTGTTACAGCAAGTCAAGGAACACGAGGCTCATCTAATGCTTCATTCTCCGCAGAAAGCAAAAGGGGCAGCCAATCCCAAAAGTAAGGGAACTAGTGAAAAGAAGGAAGACCCTCCGGACGAACCTCGCCCCCTTACAACCGCCGCACCCCGCCCCGGGATCTGTCTTGTTATAAGTACAGAAAGAAAGGGCATATATCTTATGACTGCCGGATGGGGGAATCTCGCGACCGGAGTCCCTCCCCCAAGAAGTTCACGCCTATTGCCATGGTCTGCGGAGTATACGCTGCCAGCGGGGGAGCCGTAGAGGCGCCGGCTCTCACCGAACCCCGGGAGGCCACTGACCCAGATTCGACCTCCACCTGAGATAGTGAATGTCCCCGTGACTGGAATAATCGGGTGGGACCGTTGGCTCTCATACGCGTGCTGGTGGATGGCATCTACTCCTCCGCCTTGCTGGACACGGGATCACAAGTGACCATCATATATCGGGGGTTCTATGATCAACATCTCCAGAATAAGCCCCTGAAGTCGGCCGAATATATCAAAGTAAGGGGCCTGAGCAATGAAGACTACCCTATCGATGGCATCGTGACGGTGTCTCTAGAGATTCAGCAGCTCAACACTGGGAAGTCACACCCCATGAACGTGTACGCCCTCGTGTGTCCGGAACCCAAGGATCTACCCAAGTACCCGATCATCCTGGCGACCAATGCAGTCACTTTACAAGCCGTTATCCGAGCCTATTTGCAAGAGACGAATGAATTGCCCATGTCCAGTCTTCAACTGCATCTCGTTCAGGTGGACCTGGACCCCCCAGCCTCGGGCCTTGAGGACTATGGGCTGTTGTTCTGCGGCAGAGCCGGCCTAACGAAAATTCAGCCCGGGGCAATACAGAGAATGCCAGGCTTGCTTGTATGCCGCACTAGAAGACACTGAACATCTCTTTTCGCTGGAAAGCACTCCCGAAGAAGATGCTCAAAGAGGATTTCGAATAGTGCCGGAATTTCGGGATTGGCCTACTGCCATTCCTCGTAGCATCTATGTGTTGATACAGAATCTATCCCCCTTCACCATGGCTATGATGCGGGACAGAAATTGGGTTGGATCTACTCGGTCAGTCTAGTGGATGAGACCGCCCAGGTCAAAACCGCCCGAGCTGAATGCCCCTCGGCAGGGCTAGACTTCGACTTCGGCTCATTCGGGCTGCCCGAAGAGTGGAAGGAGAGCTTGAGGGGCCAATTGGATGGCAGGCGTGTCATCTTCTCTACTGGAGAAATGGATGTGGGGTGCAGTCGCAGTGTCCAGCACACAATCTGGATGAATGACACGACTCCCTTCCGGGAGCGCTCCCGGCGTATTGCCCCTAGGGATGTCAAGGATGTACGGGCCGTGATTCACGAGATGGAGGAGGCTGGGATCGTCACGGAGCCCCTGCGCATCACCCATCGTGGTGGTGAGGAAAAAGAATGGTACTGTGAGACTATGTGTGGATTACAGGACTTTGAATAATCGCACGATTCCTGACCAATATAACCTCCCACGCATACTGTAGAAGAGATCCTGAATGCCCTCAATGGGAGCAAATGGTTCAGTGTGTTGGATCTCAAGTCCGGGTATTACCAGGTTCCCATTAGCCCCGAGGATCAAGAGAAGACTGCTTTCATCTGTCCGTTGGGGTTCTATCAATTCACTCGCATGCCCCAAGGCATTTGTGGGGCGCCGGCCACCTTCCAACGACTAATGGAGAAAACCTTGGGAGACTTGAACCCCCAAGAATGTTTGGTGTATCAGGACGACATCATCGTCTTCAGCCGAACACTAGAGGAACATGAGACCCGGCTCCTGAAGGTACTCGACCGTCTAGCTAGGGAGGGACTCGAGTTGTCCTTGGATAAATGCCGATTTTGTAGGACATCTGTGACCTACGTAGGACACATTGTATCCGCTGAAGGAATAGCAACCGACCCGGCCAAAATAGAAGCCGTAGTAAGCTGGCCCCGACCCAATAACGTGGTAGAATTGCGCTCTTTCTTGGGGTTCTGTGGATACTATCGTAGATTTGTGAAAGGATATTCTCGTCGGGCCAAAACCCTCAACAGTCTTCTCAAAATATATCCCGAAGACACGGGGCGAAAGGCCACTCCCGCACGACAACCCTTCGGGGACAAGTGGACTCCAGAGTGTGAACAGGCTTTCCTGGACCTGAAGCAGAGTCTGACAGCGGCTCCGGTGTTAGCCTATGCCGACCCCGAACAACCTTATATCCTACATGTGGACGCTAGTCTCAGTGGACCAAGTGCGGTACGGCATCAGAAACATCCAGAAGGATTACGACCTGTAGCCTACATCAACCGCACCTGACGCCCAGACTATCCAGTGCATAAGCTAGAGTTCCTCGCCCTAAAGTGGGCTATCGTGGATAAGCTCCATGACTAACTCTATGGAATCACTTTCGAGGTGTGCACGGACAATAATCCCCTCACGTATATTATGACTTCAGCTAAACTGGATGCGGCTGGGCATCGCTGGTTAGCAGCACTCTTCAACTACATGTAGCAAGGTCCCCCTTTTCAGAGTTGACCCCCCTCCTTCCTCAGTGCACAGCCGCCACGCGCGAGGGAGTGAGGGGGCAGGTGCGCAAGCAGCGCGTTACCTTAGAGAGCGGGCCGGTTGCTGGGGACGCGAGCGGGCCGGTTCCCGGGGACGCGATCGGGCCATTGCTAAGGCCGTGGTCGCGTCGCGAGGGTCCCGGCGGCTCGAGGAGCAGGGCACCGCCATTGCGATTGCTATTGCGCATGCGCAGGAGCCAGATAGCGAGGGAGGCCCACAGACAGCTCGCGCATGCACAGTGCAGGACTGTCAGCCCCCAGGGTGCATAGGGGCAGAGCCACATGACCCCAGGGAGCCAATAGGGCTGGAGGATGACTCTGCAGGAGCAAGTAGATACATTGTGTGGGTTTGGCACTACGCAGTTAGTCAGAGCCAGGAGCAGCCAAGGGAAGGAGGTAGGGTACAGGAGTCAGTGCGCATCCGTGTAGAAGGTTGGGCGCAGACTGTTGCGGCAGAGGTTCTGCGGGGGATTGTCAAAGGTGGCGGTTCCGGTGTCTTCGGTCATCGGATCCTTTTCGAAGCCGTTGCAGATCCGAGCACTGGAGTGCTCGGCAGGTACTCTAACTCTACAAGTGCACCAACAGTTCTATTAGTTAGTGACTGCGCAGTCACACATACAGTAGCGACATATCTTATTGCACTAAATACCGGCGGCATGCCGGGATCTGCCCCAGCTGCCGCCAGTAATGCACGCGCGCCGCCGCGTTTCCCCACTCACCCCCCCTCCTCCATCGCGCGCAATTTACACACCCTTCCGGACCCCTGTACCCCATCTGCTCTGCCACTCTGCTTCCCCGAACCCCCGCTTACCTTAATTTCATCTCCAGGGGTGTCGGGGAAGCCTGGGGAAGCCGGGGAAGACGGGGAAGCCGGGCGCGCCTGTGACTGTGACGTCACAGTGCGCCGCCACGTGCCGCGGCTACCCGCTTCCCAGCCACATACAGCCAGCGGCTTTTGCTCGAATAAGAGCTGCCGCTGCTGTATCCTCTCTCGGTAGGAGTGCGGGACATTGTGTGGGGATTGTTGGACACGGGGTGGGATCACCCGGTGTTGGGGAAGCGTCCTGCGCAACGCCGTAGTCAGTGTCGCCTCTAGAGAGGGATACCCGTTATTCTATGTTGACCGTATTTGTGTCGTATGCTGTTCCCAAGTAAAGACCTTAGTTATTATACATTACGGTGTGCGAGTTATTTTGTATGTGTCCTGCGAGGAACAATTCCTGCTTTGCTAGGAACCATCGCAGATGGAGGCACTGCACCGAGTACGAGGTTACTCTTATTATTACTATAATTGCTCCAGGTTCCCCGTGGCGGAAGCTCAGCCCTCCTGTGAGCCTAACAGGTAAAGCACCACACCTGGTAACACTGTATGTTCTCCGCACCCACACTATATCTGCGATTGGGTGGGGTGGAATACCCGTTACATTTGGAGGCGTTGCTGAGATAGACCTGGGGTGCTCTGTTCCAATTTTTTTCCAAACTGTCCAATTCATATTTTTCACCATGTTTGGGCCCGAAAGCCATGAGGCCCATGAACGGGCCAAGAGGACAAAAGTATCCCCGCGACATTTGATAGTAGTAGGGAATGTTCCCACTAGTGCAGTGAAGTTGAAGGAAATTTCTGAGGCCCTAGGGGGACTTCTGGGCCTAGACCAAAGGTGGAAGAGGATAGAGCACCGGTACGACCCCACTGACAAGTGTAGTAGACTAATGCTAGTGGTAGATCAGGAAATATGCCTGGAAAATGCCCCTCTGATTTTACATTTCCCAGATGCCCCACCAGAAGGCTACCCTCTTACATACGCAGAGAGCCCTAGTGAGATTAACAGAACTGTGATCAAAATGGAGGCTCCCTCATCCAGTGAGTCACACCTAAAATGGCGTCTCCCGCCAAAGCAGGAGAGCACATGTGTTGCTGACTGCAAGCCTGCACTAAATTGTGTTGCAGAAATCCGTCCGGGACTGGCGGGAAAATCAGAGCCCCGCCCCTGCAATGTGAGTGACTCAGTGCAGAGCCCGAACCACTCAATGATAGAGCGTGCCCTTCCTTTAAATTCCACCAGGGGGAGCAAGCACAGTGAACAGCAATCAGCAACCGCTGTTCCCACTAAAGACAGTACAGAATGGAGAGAAACACACCCTCAGTTGTATGGAGCATGTTGGTCAAAAGGAGGGAAAATATCCTTTCTTGTGTGCCCGTGCCTACAAAAGGACTTGAATCTATCTGGTGGTATGGACTTTAACCATTTTAGGCTACCAATAGAATATCGGGTGGCAGTGGTGGAGGACGAGGGGTGTATAATATGTGTTTGTAATCAGTGTGACTTCCCAGGTGGCAAACAGACCTGGGGTCCCAAGTGTGCCTGCTGTGGGGCACAGTTCCTAAAACCCGTGCTGCTGTGTGCTACGGAACCCGCAGAGGAAGATGCGGCTAACCAGCCCACCTCAGTTACAGAGGGCCCGTGCGCCCTAATTACGGTTCCAGATTCAGTTTCACACTCAGGACTGCAGATTCTTGAACCACAGATTCCGGCATTACAGGGTAAGGTGTCTCTACCCCCATCCCCTCTTAGTGATTCCAGCGACCAACAACCAGCTGTGGTGATGCGCCTGCCGGCGGACCACTCTAGTGAAGCCACCGAGCCAACTACCTCAGTTGCAGTGAATCCTGATATGGGCCCGTGTGCCCTACAATGGCCAGTATGGCCTACTCCAATGGTACCATCGATCCCCAGCTTGGGATCAGTACCTGCTAATGACGACAAGGGTGAGTTGACTGCCCCAGGGGTGTTGGGTGTGAGCCTCCAGGTGACCGCGGAGCACGATAGCTCCTTAAGTCTGGCCACCAGGGCGAATGGCTCCACTCGGCATTGCGTCCTGGCGGAGGTGTCTCCCTTAGAAGATAGCTGTCTAGTGGTGCGAGTGGACCAGTACCTATCGCCTATCGTCCAGGTGAAGAGAACAGTCAGTCCCATCGTGGTGTCCAGTGAAACACGGATGGTACCTGACAGTGTTCCAGTGGAAGAGGAACCCATAGCAAGCCAGTGAAGTGGTGAGCAACCTCCTTACTCCCCACAGGCTCCGGTGGAGGTGGCCGTGAAAAATGCCCCAACTAAAGTTCATGCTGAGCAGAAGAACGTAGCTGGACATCCGTGTGTCACCATAACTGAACAGAGTGTGAGCCCGTGTGCTCCGACCCAAATGGTCCCAGGACAGAGATCCCACGCTCCCGAGTTTCCAGCAAGTAAGTGGACTGCCCCAGAAGTGCCGGGGACAGGTCCCGAGAAAGCCGAGGTGGGAACTGACAGCGTCCCCAAGGACCTGTTGGCCACCGTGAATCACCGCAGTGGTAAGGTATCTACCCTTTACTCCCTGCCGGGTGAAACAGAGACTTTGAGGAAAGAGACATTGTCCATTGCTCGCTTCCCAGTGGAAGCCTCGCAAGTATGTAGGGACAAGGACTGTGTAGCGAGGGATTTAGTAAAAAATTCCTCCTTTAAGCCCAAAAAGGAGCGCTCCATTCACCATGTGGTGGACCGCGGAAAAGGGCAAGACCTCCTGGCCAACTGCATCCATGCCACGGATGGCCGGGTAAAGGTCTGGCTAAGAGACGTACTTTTTCTTCCACCAGGGGGAGGAATGAGTACAGAACCGGTGACTGTTACCCCAGGGCGGGCTCTCCAAGACATTCACCCAGGGGAGGCTCACGGACGCAAAAGTGAGGTACCCCCACATGATTGGTTAGGGGCACCCCACAGATGGTCTCAGCTCACCTCAGTTATCCTGTATGACAGGCCATGTATTCGTGATGTTAAAGTCAACCTGCTAAGTGTGTCGTTTATGCAATGCAAATTTTTATTGTGTAAACTTATGCAGGGTAATGTCGTTCCCCAAGCGGGGACGTTGGATTTTTCATCAGGGGGAGGATGTAGCAAGGTCCCCCTTTTCAGAGTTGACCCCCCTCCTTCCTCAGTGCACAGCCGCCGCGCGCGAGAGAGTGAGGGGGCAGGTGCGTGAGCAGCGCATTACCTTAGAGAGTGGGCCGGTTGCCGAAAACGCGAGCGGGCCGGTTGTCAGGGACACGAGCGGGCCGGTTGCCGAGGACGCGATCGGGCCATTGCTAAGGCCGCGTTCGCGTCGCGAGGGTTCTGGCGGCTCGAGGAGCAGGGCACCGCCATTGTGATTGCTGTTGCGCATGCGCAGGCGCCAGATAGCGTGGGAGGCCCACAGACAGATCGCGTATGCGCAGTGCAGGACTGTCAGCCCCCAGGGTGCATAGGGGCAGAGCCACATGACCCCAGGGAGCCAATAGGGCTGGAGGATGACTCTGCAGGAGCAAATAGATACATTGTGTGGGTTTGGAACTACGCAGTTAGTCAGAGCCAGGAGCAGCCAAGGGAAGGAGGTAGGGTACAGGAGTCAATGACTCCCTGTACTAGGCCAGCAACCCCCAAGGCCCGAGATAGCCCTGACTCACCCAGTAGAGTGAGTGTTGCCAGGGACAGCCCTCAGGTTAGGGACCCTGTCACTTACATCAGTTGGAGCTGGGAAGCAGAAGGGGAAGGAAGGGTGTAAGGAGCGAGTGAAGCTCCTGCACCACGTAAGGTTCCCCCATATCCCAGGTAGGCCCCAACTCACTCTCAGGCTAGTGGGTAATTGACAAGGGACGGCCCTAGGTTAGGGACGCTGCCCTTAAGTTCGTGAGGTGCCTTATTGTCCGGTCACAGCGGTCAGTGCTGTGAGGGCGGACAAGAGGGCCTAGTGTTAAGTTGCCGTGCGTTGTGGCCAGGGTTAAGATAGGCTACCCCGTAGGCCCTAGGAGTTTCCCCCTTAAACCATTCCAGGTTGCTGTGCTGTAGGGACGGCCTATAGTGCAGCGAGTGTCACGTTAGTACCCGGAGTCAGTTAGGGACTCTCTTGACGCTGCGCATCCGTGTAGAAGGTTGGGCGCAAACTGTTGTGGCAGAGGTCATGCGTGGGATCGTCAAAGCTGGTGGTTCCGGTGTCTTCGGTCATCGGATCCTTTTCGAAGCCGTTGCAGATCCGAGCACTGGAGTGCTCGGCAGGTACTCTAACTCTACAAGTGCACCAACAGTTCTATTAGTTAGTGACTGCGCAGTCACACATACCCTCTCTCGGTAGGAGTGCGGGACATTGTGTGGGGATTGTTGGACACGGGGTGGGATCACCCGGTGTTGGGGAAGCGTCCTGCGCGACGCTGTAGTCAGTGTCGCCTCTAGAGAGGGACACCCGTTATTCTATGTTGACCGTATTTGTGTCGTATGCGGTTCCCAAGTAAAGACCTTAGTTATTATACATTACGGTGTGCGAGTTATTTTGTATGTGTCCTGCGAGGAATTATTCCTGCTTTGCTAGGAACCATCGCAGGTGGAGGCGCTGTACCGAGTACGAGGTTACTCTGATTATTACTATAATTGCTCCAGGTTCCCCGTGGCGGAATCTCAGCCCTCCTGTGAGCCTAACAGGTAAAGCACCACACCTGGTAACACTGTATGTTCTCCGCACCCACACTATATCTGCGATTGGATGGGGTGGAATACCCGTTACATACAATTTCACCCTGAAATATAAACCGGGCCCCCTGAATGTGGGGGCCGATGCCCTATCTAGACAACCAGGCTGGTCGCAACCCCCGACGACAATCAATGGGAAGAAATCCCTGGCCCTGGGATGCGGGCTCTGTGCTGCACCACAGCCATAGGGAATGATCAAGTAGCCTTCTCCGAATGAAGGGTGGTGGATACTTTAGGGTGTACGTCCAAAGCCATCCCGGATGCATATAGGGACCCCTGGCATGCACATCAACCCTGACAAGATCATAGCCTGGAAAGACATGGTGCGTTATCAAGTTCGTGACCCGGTAGCCGGCGCCATCCGCCACGCTATCCAGAGAAACCGTCCAGATCTTCTCAAACACGCTCCGGGCGATGTGGGGGGTATTCTGATGCGAGAAGCAGATACATTTGAAATACGGGACAATTTATTATACCGGGTTGTGGAATATCATAACCATCCAAGTAGGCGGCAGCTGTTCTACCTAAAATGTTACAATACTTGGTGTTACGGTCATTACATGATGTACATGGGCATCGACAAAACCTTTGGATTGGTGAGAGATCGATTCTTCTGGCCAAAAATGAGGGAGGCCATGGAGCATCATTCTCGACGGTGTAGCCGATGCATTCAACGCAAAACACTGCCAACCAGGGCCGCCCCAATGGGTCATTTGAAAAGTACGGGTCCCATGGACTTAGTATGCATGGACTTCCTATGTATTGAGCCGGATAGCCGGGGAATCTGCAATGTGCTTGTTATCACAGATCATTACACGAGATATGCGCAAGCCTTTCCGACAAAAGACCAAAAAGCCATCACAGTAGCCAAGGTGCTTTGGGAAAAATACTTCATACATAATGGGCTTCCTCACCGACTACATTCTGATCAGGGCAGAGACTTTGAAAGCAAACTTATACGGAATTACTAAAGATCTTGCACATCACCAAATCCCGAACCACCCCATACCGCATTGCCTGAATGGTTCAATCGCACTTTACTGGACATGCTGGGCACCTTAACGGGGGTGCAAAAGACTGAGTGGATTAGACACGTGGAGATGCTAGTACATGCCTACAACTGTACTAGACATGAATCTACCGGATTTTCGCCCTACTTCCTGATGTTCGGAAGAGAAGCCCGACTGCCAGTAGACATACGGCTGAGGGTCTCCACTGACGGAGTTCATAATGCCACTCACTTCAAATATGTGCAGAGACTACAAGAGAACCTGCAACAGGCCTATCAGCAAGCGGAAAGATCTACGGAGAAGCTGAATGCTTGTAACAAGAGACGCTATGACCAGAAGGTCAAACATCAAGACATTCAGCCGGGGGGTGCGGTACTTCTCCGCAACTTGGGAGTACCGGGAAAACACAAATTGGCTGACCGGTGGAGAGAAGGAGTCTATGAAGGTGGAGTCACAGATGCCTGGCCTCCCGGTCTATCGTATCAAGGACTCGGAGGGTCGGGTAAAGGTATGGCATAGCAGCCGAAGGGCAGCCAAAGGGCGCTGATGTTAGTTGATGTTAAAGTGATGTTGAAGCTGCTCTATTTCTCTCTGAAACACATAAGCCCTTTAGCCCCTGTACCCAATTTTCCAACTTTATCTGTACATGAAATGTCTATGAATAACCTGTATAACCCTGTTCTTTTATCGTAACCATGTATTTTTTATAACTCTGTGCCCTGGACATACTTGAAAACGAGAGGTATCTCTCAATGTATTACTTCCTGGTAAAACATTTTTATAAATAAATAAAATAGAAACCATTTGCTTCCTATCCTGCAAGTGGGGGAGGATGAAGCCGAACTGCCAGCTACTTCATTGGATGGAGAGATGAACCAGGATGGGGGTGGTTCAGAGACTGACAATAATATGAATTATGAGGACCCACAGGAGGGAACCTCTCAAAGGGGCCCTCAGACGCAGCGAGCATCTCCCAGCGGAGCTACGGGTAAAGGGCTCGGTAAGCCAACGCCCAATACGATGGTTCTCGAAAATTCTACTTTGGACCCACAGAGTCCATGCTTTGTGCCTTTCAATGATCCTACAGAGACTGTAACTCCCACAAGGGAAGAGGCGAGCCTCAGGACTGTGATAGTCATTCTCCCGAGGGAGTGACCGAAGAACATTTAAGACGAAGTCAGAGAGTTGGGCAGCCTCCAATGAGGATGACCTATGACCAGTTCGGGGCACCCCATTATGAGGCTCAGCAGTGGGCTCGCAGTCGAGTGAAGTCAGTTATCATTATGTTCTGTAAGATGTATAACCTTATATAGAGTGTGGAATGTATTGTTTACGTATTCATGCAATTTTTATTATATAATCGTTGTGCCAGTTGATGTTCTAGTATTCCAAGCGGGATGTTGGAGTCCACAGGGGGGAGGATGTAGCCAGGCTCCCCAGATTCCCCCTTATCGCTGTATGCGGGGAGAATAGGGAAGGTTGCAGCGAGTGCAGGGAGCGCTCCGGGCACCGGAGGCTCCACAGTTATCTGAGCGATCAGGGCGCCGCTATGTTGGGTGTTCGCGCATGCGCGTGGGCCGTGGAGGTGGTGATGGAGCAGAGGTCGCGCATGCGCCGACAGAGGTTACAAGCCCGCGAAAGAGGAGCAACTCCTATAGGGTGGAGCGCACGGGGCTACGAGTCCCAGCTGGCATAGCGATACCAGGTGACGCCAGGGAGCCTATAGGGCAACCAGGATATCGGGAGGAGGTGGTTAGAAGGTTGCGCAGCTGAGCACGCCAGCAGAGCCAAGTGGGAGGAGGAAGGAGAAGGAGCTCTATGTGTAGGGAGGCCAACAGCCCCTACACTAGGCCATATACCCCGGCCCAGTTAGGCCCTGAGTCCCCGTAGAGTGGAGTGGATGTAGGGACCGGCCCCAGTTAGGTTACAGTTCCCCTTTATTGTACATCGGAGAACTATAATTACAGAGACCGTTGCATTATCTGGCCTGAGGTTTAGGCTCAGACCTCCGCTGCCGCAGCAGCAGCAGCAGCTGACCGGGTGGGATCGCCCCGGAAGGTAGTCCTGGTATTCCACCGTCGTCTGATCCTTTGTGAAGTTCCTTGGCAGGCCCGGGCACCGGAGTGACCGGCAGTTAACATCATCAAGTGCACCAACTATTCCACATATCTATATCAGAAGATAGTGGCTGCGCAGTCACACACACATATCTCACTTGAGGGTGGGGGAACACTGAATGTGGGTATTGGACACGGGGTGGGATCACCTGGTGAAGGGGGTAGCGTCCTGCGAGACGCAGTAGTTAGTGTCTCCTCTAGGGAGGGACACCTGTTGATTATATGCATACTTATGGTTGCGTTAGTAAAGCCATTGGTTGTTTTACATGCTGTGTGTGGAGTGATATATAATTGTCCTGCGAGGAACCACTCCCCCCTCTGGAGGGAGCCATCGCAGGTGGAGGCGCTGCACCAAGTAAGAGGTTACCAATATTCCTACGCGTGCCCCAGGCTCTCCGTGGCGGAGGCTCAGGCCCTGCGAGCCAATAGGTTACATAGCATTGGTAGCGTACTGTATTTACTAGGAAACAGGGCTACAGTAGTATTATCCTTTTTGCGGGTTAAACTGTGATGTTTTATTCAGGGAGTTGACTATACTACATTTATTAACCCCTGCTGTGCTTATTCCTGACCATGATTATATTCACGTTATACTACTAAGCTGCAGGCTTCTTTTTCAGAGAACTCTGCTACTATTGTCTAATACAGCATATCGTTTAGTTGCGGTCTCCTTTGTTTTGACTTAGGCTGCGTCCCCGCTAGCACTGAGCAGGCGGCGTTTGCCGCGGTTCCTTACATATATAAATATATGCAAGTCCCCGCTCAAGCAGTGTGCGTTTGCGCAGACGCTCACTGGCGCTTGGCGCTTATGTAAACAAAAAAAATCTAACTTTCCAGCGTGCTCAATTCCCCCATCCCACCCGCGCGTGCGTGTGTAAATGACAGGACACCCGGCGCTCATGCTTAGAGTGCTCTTCAAGCATGAGCGCGCTCAGCGCCAGCGGAGACTCAGCCTAAGGAGTTCCAGCAGTGCCACAATTATCAACGCAGCTGTTTATTATTAGGAGCACCAGTGTTTGCAAAGATCTACCAATTAGAGATCCTTGCTTACGCGATTGTATACAGTATTCATACGAGTGTACTTATCTAACTTTATATGGTTACCAACAACATACTAACTCCATGTGTAGGGAATTATCTATATTTCAGATCTTTGCTTACATGTTCGCTACCATTGGTTCACCTTGATCTTACAGTGTTTGCAGTCATCTGACACTTCAGATTATTACTGACACAACGTGGATAAAGCGCATCTACTGTGCACTGCATACACGTGTTTACCTACCAACTAGGTTTCTTTTAGTGTGCACCAATCATCTACTCCTGTCAACTGCTGCCATTTTACTCATAGTATTTTAGTAATTATCTTCCTCCTCCACCCCTTTCCCTGGTGGATTTCTTACATAATAGATCACCAATAATAATAGCATGTTCTTGTATAGCGCTGCTAGTTATACGCAGCGCTTTACAGAAACATTTTGCAGGCTGAGGTCCCTGCCCCGTGGAGCTTACAATCTATTTTTTGGCGCCTGATATACACTGAACCAAGCATTGTCTGTATTCCGGGGTTTACTTACTCCTACTAAATTCACAATGCGCTATTTAATTGTTTTTGATAGCCCTATATTTTATCGTTTGTTGTTATTAAAATGTATTTTAAACTTACACATTAATCATACACTTGGGTGAGAGAGTGCTACAAATTGGGTTCGTTTTCTCTTTAGTTGCTACGTTATTCATTACCCAATTAGCACCATCATCCTTTTCTGCATCATTGTTAAGCTGAAGCGGGGGTCCTCTCAAGTCTATGTAAGTGTCAGGTTCAACCCGACATGTTTTGTCCACAGTTCCTTTGCATGTCCACCAGGTGTGCTACTGCTCCTGCCTTGACTGGGATCCCTTCTGCTGTTTCCTCTCCCTCTCTATAAGGCTAAGGTCCTGCTGGAGACTGCTGCACGCGCGCCTTGTGGCGTTTGCACAGCTGAAACCCGCGATCTGCGGTCTGTAGGGTGCGATCGGAGGCGCGGGGGAGCGTGGCAATGGGAAAGCGTGCTTGGGTTAACCCCTTCAGGGAACAGCACTGCATAGCAATGGGAAGCGTGTGTGTCAACCCCTTAATAAAAGAAAAAAAATTAAAATAAACATTTTGGTTCCTTTTCCCTCGCCACCCGAGCCGCGTGTTACAAGGTTAATATTTATTTGCTGCCATTAATGAACGCTGTCCCAAAATGCTTTTGTAGAGGAGGAGGATGCGGGGGTGTCCGTTAATGATGTGACCGGTGGGGCTGGTTGGCGTGGGTAGAGGGTCTGGGAGAGGAGGCGCAGCTGAGCATGCAGAAGTGCAAAGAGATCTATTCTCCTATTGGTACCCGGCGCACCATGTGACCGCGTCGCCGCATGGGAACACAAACTTGTTGTATCCCCTGCTGGCTGTGCGACACAGCACAAAGTGGGCCAGGAAGCGAGGAGACACTAGGGCCTGCTAGTGAGGAGGTAAGGGATTGGTGTCAGGCGTGCACGCCACCGTCACCAGCGGGGACCTAGCCTTAGTATCCACTCTGTACCTGTCTTCTGGCAGTTTCTCTGTCTTTATTAGTTTCATGTTCTGTTTAGTCTTTGACCTTGTTGGGAGAAGGAGTGTCAGATGTTGGGAGAAGGAGTGTCAGATGTTGGGAGGAGTGTCAGATGTTGGGAGAAGGCGTGTCAGATGTTGGGAGAAGGAGTGTCAGATGTTGGGAGAAGGAGTGTCAGATGTTGGGAGAAGGAGTGTCAGATGTTGGGAGAAGGCGTGTCAGATGTTGGGAGAAGGCGTGTCAGATGTTGGGAGAAGGAGTGTCAGATGTTGGGAGAAGGAGTGTCAGATGTTGGGAGAAGGAGTGTCAGATGTTGGGAGGAGTGTCAGATGTTGGGAGAAGGCGTGTCAGATGTTGGGAGAAGGCGTGTCAGATGTTGGGAGAAGGAGTGTCAGATGTTGGGAGAAGGAGTGTCAGATGTTGGGAGAAGGAGTGTCAGATGTTGGGAGAAGGAGTGTCAGATGTTGGGAGAAGGAGTGTCAGATGTTGGGAGAAGGAGTGTCAGATGTTGGGAGAAGGCGTGTCAGATGTTGGGAGAAGGAGTGTCAGATGTTGGGAGAAGGAGTGTCAGATGTTGGGAGAAGGAGTGTCAGATGTTGGGAGAAGGCGTGTCAGATGTTGGGAGAAGGAGTGTCAGATGTTGGGAGAAGGAGTGTCAGATGTTGGGAGAAGGAGTGTCAGATGTTGGGAGAAGGAGTGTCAGATGTTGGGAGAAGGAGTGTCAGATGTTGGGAGAAGGCGTGTCAGATGTTGGGAGAAGGAGTGTCAGATGTTGGGAGAAGGAGTGTCAGATGTTGGGAGAAGGAGTGTCAGATGTTGGGAGAAGGCGTGTCAGATGTTGGGAGAAGGAGTGTCAGATGTTGGGAGAAGGAGTGTCAGATGTTGGGAGAAGGAGTGTCAGATGTTGGGAGAAGGAGTGTCAGATGTTGGGAGAAGGCGTGTCAGATGTTGGGAGAAGGAGTGTCAGATGTTGGGAGAAGGAGTGTCAGATGTTGGGAGAAGGAGTGTCAGATGTTGGGAGAAGGCGTGTCAGATGTTGGGAGAAGGAGTGTCAGATGTTGGGAGAAGGAGTGTCAGATGTTGGGAGAAGGAGTGTCAGATGTTGGGAGAAGGAGTGTCAGATGTTGGGAGAAGGAGTGTCAGATGTTGGGAGAAGGCGTGTCAGATGTTGGGAGAAGGAGTGTCAGATGTTGGGAGAAGGAGTGTCAGATGTTGGGAGAAGGAGTGTCAGATGTTGGGAGAAGGCGTGTCAGATGTTGGGAGAAGGAGTGTCAGATGTTGGGAGAAGGCGTGTCAGATGTTGGGAGAAGGAGTGTCAGATGTTGGGAGGAGTGTCAGATGTTGGGAGAAGGAGTGTCAGATGTTGGGAGAAGGCGTGTCAGATGTTGGGAGAAGGAGTGTCAGATGTTGGGAGAAGGAGTGTCAGATGTTGAGAGAAGGAGTGTCAGATGTTGGGAGGAGTGTCAGATGTTGGGAGAAGGCGTGTCAGATGTTGGGAGAAGGAGTGTCAGATGTTGGGAGAAGGAGTGTCAGATGTTGGGAGAAGGAGTGTCAGATGTTGGGAGAAGGCGTGTCAGATGTTGGGAGAAGGAGTGTCAGATGTTGGGAGAAGGAGTGTCAGATGTTGGGAGAAGGAGTGTCAGATGTTGGGAGAAGGCGTGTCAGATGTTGGGAGAAGGAGTGTCAGATGTTGGGAGAAGGAGTGTCAGATGTTGGGAGAAGGAGTGTCAGATGTTGGGAGAAGGAGTGTCAGATGTTGGGAGAAGGAGTGTCAGATGTTGGGAGAAGGAGTGTCAGATGTTGGGAGAAGGAGTGTCAGATGTTGGGAGAAGGAGTGTCAGATGTTGGGAGAAGGAGTGTCAGATGTTGGGAGAAGGCGTGTCAGATGTTGGGAGAAGGAGTGTCAGATGTTGGGAGAAGGCGTGTCAGATGTTGGGAGAAGGAGTGTCAGATGTTGGGAGAAGGCGTGTCAGATGTTGGGAGAAGGAGTGTCAGATGTTGGGAGAAGGAGTGTCAGATGTTGGGAGAAGGAGTGTCAGATGTTGGGAGAAGGAGTGTCAGATGTTGGGAGAAGGAGTGTCAGATGTTGGGAGGAGTGTCAGATGTTGGGAGAAGGAGTGTCAGATGTTGGGAGGAGTGTCAGATGTTGGGAGAAGGAGTGTCAGATGTTGGGAGGAGTGTCAGATGTTGGGAGAAGGCGTGTCAGATGTTGGGAGAAGGCGTGTCAGATGTTGGGAGAAGGAGTGTCAGATGTTGGGAGAAGGAGTGTCAGATGTTGGGAGAAGGAGTGTCAGATGTTGGGAGAAGGCGTGTCAGATGTTGGGAGAAGGAGTGTCAGATGTTGGGAGAAGGAGTGTCAGATGTTGGGAGAAGGAGTGTCAGATGTTGGGAGAAGGCGTGTCAGATGTTGGGAGAAGGAGTGTCAGATGTTGGGAGAAGGCGTGTCAGATGTTGGGAGAAGGAGTGTCAGATGTTGGGAGAAGGAGTGTCAGATGTTGGGAGAAGGAGTGTCAGATGTTGGGAGAAGGAGTGTCAGATGTTGGGAGAAGGAGTGTCAGATGTTGGGAGAAGGAGTGTCAGATGTTGGGAGGAGGAGTGTCAGATGTTGGGAGAAGGCGTGTCAGATGTTGGGAGAAGGAGTGTCAGATGTTGGGAGAAGGAGTGTCAGATGTTGGGAGAAGGCGTGTCAGATGTTGGGAGAAGGCGTGTCAGATGTTGGGAGAAGGAGTGTCAGATGTTGGGAGAAGGATTGTCAGATGTTGGGAGAAGGAGTGTCAGATGTTGGGAGAAGGCGTGTCAGATGTTGGGAGAAGGAGTGTCAGATGTTGGGAGAAGGAGTGTCAGATGTTGGGAGTAAAAGCGCTGATTCTGGCAAAAAACAACACTGAGGTTGAATCAGGGAGCCTGGTTCAATTACCAGTGTCAGCTCCTTGTGACCTTCGGCAAGCCACTTTATCTCCCTGTGCCTCATGTGCCAAAAACATAGATTGTAAGCTCATCTGGGCAGGGACTGTGTCTGTAACAATCCTATGTGCTGCATACTGCGCACTATACTATAATTGTGAAGCCCATTGGGAGAAAGATATTCTCTTCGATTAAGGCCTGTAGTCAGTACCCATGTCCTGCCTTAGCCTTGCGGGTCAACCTGCTGGTTAGAAATGAGCACCAACACAGCCCCACACGTGCTAAAGCACCGATACTGTACATAGCCCAGAACAGTACAACTACTTTCAAATATAATAAAAGGTTACCTTTTTACATGCTTTTGGGAAATATATACATAGGCAATCCCAGTGACTTGCAAATAACTCTTGGGTCACGGATAGTTACCCTGATTAAATGGACAGTCGGACAGCGATTAACTTTTATTTTGACCATCCTGCTGTCAATTTCGTCACAATAATAAATAGAATAAATGGGTTTGTAACTAAACAAATAGTCTATACCATCATCACAAGGGTGAAGAAATAAAAATGGCAGTGGACCAGACATATCACAGGAAGCAATAACCATTGTTGGACAGAGATGGTACTCAACTGGATTCCAAGGGATATCAATTGACCAAGACGATGACCAGAGGTACTGTACGATGTGAAGATTTAATCAGAACATTTGTTGCAAAAACGTTGAGTAGAGATGTCTCTTCTCATATTCTCACACCTTTAGAACTCTTGTAATTTTCTCTGCACATTTCTAGGGATGTTCCTTCCCAGTTTCCATACAGTAACAAGTCTACTGCATGCTCTGAATTTTTATTATTATTTACTGTCTACTAACTGCACTCCTTGCCTCACTGCATTCTCCTTTCTTGACAATCGATTTTAACTGCAATTAGAATTAGCACACTCTTGTATCACCTGCTTCTATCCTCTACTGACTTCTATTAAATTCTGTATTAACAATGAACTTCCTCACCCTTTGACGTCTCGACTCCACTTGCAGATCATTATACAGTATCTTAGCTCTAATCTTCTGCTGTAGTCCTTTCTGCCTCAGTTGTCTCCAATCCGCTCTCATGCCTTTTTCACTTAATGTCTTTACTTCTAAAATTACCTTTCTTTCAGTGTTCACCAAACTCCCTTTATCGCCATACTTCAAGCCTCCTTTGAAAACATATAATTTCAATAATGTATGACAATGATTTGGAAAATATGTTTATAGCTTACTTACTCATCTAATTGCCCACGTACTGTAACCTTAATGAACTTACATTTTCTCCTGTAATCTCTGTGAGTCTCCCAGTAGACCACCTTCATTGTAAACTCCTTATGTCAGTGATTTTTCTCTCTTAACTTTTGTATTTTTTACATATGATCCTCCTATTTATCTACCAATTTCCCTTTATTTTGTCTTTAATATACCAATTCTGTAAACCTATTGGTTTATAGTTGCTGAAGTGCAAAGTAAATCAAGAAAAGGGTTGTTTTTTTTGTGGTGAAGTTTTTTTTAATCAAAACAAAATAGTCCTTATTTATCCTTTCTCCAAAAGTGTCAAACAAAATGGTGTGCTTTTTCTGTACATATGTCAGAATCCCTGGTGCTGTAAACTGAATTACATTCAACGTGCATAATATATTAGGCCACTACCTCCATTCAGAGCAGCAGCTCTAGCATTGAGCCAAACAGCTGCTCCAGAGCCCCACTGCTGCAGCACACTTTTTAGTTCTACCTGCTTACTGCTCTCACCTGTCTCGTGACATTCCCCTGAATTCCTTTATAAGCAGACCATTTCCGGGGTGGCCAGATCAATGTGGTTTTGCCCTTTGCATCCAGCCTTGCTGTCTGAACTTATCCAATCTGTCTGACCTGCTTGCTACCCGATTATCTGCCTGCCTTAGGCTGCGGTCCCAGTAATGTCTGTGACACGCGCGCCCGGCGGGGGGGGGCGGCGCGTGTCACAGCGCTAACCGCGATCTGCGGTCTGTGAGGAGTGGAGAATCTTGCGACGGGAGGGGGCGTGGTCTGGGATTTGCGGGGGCGTGGCCATTATGTCACGCGGCTGGTTTGCCCTCATTGGGTGAACCGCCGGTGGGGGCGTGGCCACGCCTCCGTCGCTAGGAGTAAACTCAATTTCATTGAGTAGGGAAAAACCCTGCAGCACGGCGCGGCTGCACCTTCTGCGAGACGGTGCGTACTGGGCCCAGCCCCATTGAGGGGCGGTGCTTACACGCACAGTGCACGCCGCGCCGTGCGCACAGGCTGTACTGGGACCGCAGCCTTACTGTGCCTGCCATGCTATGTATTTGCTTTCAGCCGGCCCGACCTTCGCTTTTGGCTTGTCCACTGTACTGCACTTGCCTGTCTCCTGTACGACAACCCCCTTTCACCAACCCTGTGATACACAGAGTTCTTTTTATCCAGACTTCATTGTTAAACTCCCGCTTTCTCATTATTTCAATACCAATTTTGTAATCATGGACAAATTTACTTAAATGGCACGTCATACCGGCTAAGAGACTTCCCTCAGCTAAAAAGACTGGTTGTTTCTTCTTGGAGGGAGCTTCTAGTTTACATGGACTTCCTGTGGAAGGGATCTCTGATTGAGGAGCCCAGTTCATGTCTCGTTTCTGGTAAGCTTTCTTCAACCTGTCGGGAATCAACATTCAGCTATTCAGCATATCATCCTCAAGTCAATGGACAAACAGAGAGCACCACTCAGAGATTGGATTTTTTTGGGCATTAATGAGCCATGTTCACACCCCATGCCTCCCAAAGGATTTCCACAAGGTATATTGCGAAAAGTCAGGTTCAAAGACGCCTCATGAGGAGGGGGATACAGTCAGGCCTGATGGGATAAGAACCCATGACCTCTGTATAATGGCTCCACTACTGCAGCATTCTTTTAAGCTCTACTAGCTTGCTGCTTATTCTGTTGAATTCAGATGACGTCACCGTCCACTGCACCCTCCTCAGCTGGTTCGAGCATGCAGCAATGCGTGCAATCTAAGCTCCACCCTACGCGTGTTTCGTGACTCCTGACGTCACTTCCTCAGGGGTAATGGAGCTTCAGTGCTAGAATGGGCTATTTAAGCATACAGAATGCCAGATCGAGGGCCCTGACAGGATAATTGATTCTTAAAGGGGCATCTGGCTACATAAAAATAACTAGAGTGCTAGTAATAATGATACACAATTGTGACCGTAACACTAGCTTATCGCATATTACAGGTATTACATAGAACATCCAAAAATGCAATAATTCTACAGTCAATTACACAATGATACATTAAAAATACAGAAAATACAATAAAAATATATAATAAACATGCAATACATTTAGTAATTAATTTATGCAAAACCTGCTGAAAAGAATTCTACTAAAAATCCACTAAAAATGATTAGCATGGACCATATATCATGCGGATTGGACTAAAGAACAGAGGATTTCAGAGGAAATTGATGAGATTGGCTAGGAACTACCTTTATTTATATGTATACCCAATCAGCTGTCTCTTAAAAAAGATGCCAAATCAAACTCAATATTGAGACCTCTAGGAGTCAATGTTTTTAGGGTATAAATCCAGTAGCTTTCTCGCCTGGATATTACATTTATTTTGTCTCCCCCTCTCCAGTTTTGTTTGGGGCAATCTATACTGTGCTGTGTATCTTGGGGGGAAATGAGGAAGATTGATCTAAATTCCAACAATACCTCAATGAGAATCAGCTAAATCTGAAATTCACCTTTAATACTAGCCCCCAAACTATTGATTTTTTAGACCTAACACTATTCATAGAGGAAGGATCCATCGAGTCTAAAACCTTTTATAAAAAGGTAGATTGTCATGGAACAAGAATCACATTCCTGCCCGACCCCCCTTTTGCTTGTCAGCTCCTTAAGTTCAGCTGCAGGCATTGGTTCCACATACACACACTGTGCCTGTGTAACATGCAACAATGTTGCATTTCTTGCCTCTGAGCACGTAATCAGTGAACTGCTACTGCAGCTTCTCCAGTCCTCCCAGTTAATGGACTTTCCCATGTTCTCCCTTGTTTTTTGCTGACAGTTAGTGCAGTCCCACTCAACCTTTAGTGTGACCCCTGCCCCTCACTTTCTTTTCCACCCTGGATTACAGTGAGTACAGACCTGTCTGCATCCACCCCTGGTAAGGCCTTTCTCTCTTACCATAGTCTAACCCCATAGAAGCATCCCACATAGAGAAGCACTCTCTGCCTACACTACACCTACAAGTTCCTGTGTTTTCTAATCCAGCAATAAAATTAAGAAAGACATTAAGGACTTGTCATGCTTTGGAAGAGGGAGGACATGAGTTGAGCTTACTGGAATCATTCATACTGCTGCGACACACTTTATTCGAGCAAATACCCAGTATGTACCTGGCAGATACCTGGAATGCGCCGCTCCTCACCTCTGACAAGCCCCGTTGCATTTGCCTTCCCAGCCTGGGTTCATGCCTGGCTGATGGGCGGCTGATCTGTTAAATGATAATGATTAGGATTTAGTAGGCTGCAATGCTTCGCGTGTCTACCAGGTGGCATAAATTCATGAATTGTAATGCAGTATATATATATATATACTGTGCAGTATTGCAGCCAGCGGGAATAAAATGCTTAAATCCCTGCCTGGAAAATAACCCAATGCACTCGGGCAGAAAACAGTCACAAACCTCAATACACCCGGGTATACCCGAATTCGTGGGACTAGCCGAGCTCGAATAAAGTGTGTCGCCAGTGTACATCATTCGTGACCCTGGTTCCAGGAAAGTAAGAGAGAGACCGTGTATTAGAGGTCTACGCAGAAGCTATCACTCAGCCTTCATGCTACAAAAGTGCAGCTCTACACAGCTATACAGCAAACTGCTACAGTTTTCTGCAAAACAAGCAGCAGTTTAAACAGAACAGTGAAAAGATTATCGTGTGCCTTACAGACACTAACAGGAGCTGCTACTCCAGACTCCATTATACAGAGTGGCCTCTACAGCAGTACAAGCAAGCAGCTTACACAGCTATACAGAGCAACCTCTACACCACACAAAAAAAGCACCTAGTAGCTAAAACTGCAAGCAGCCTGCAGCTTTCACAGACAACCAGTAGCTCAAACTGCATGGCAGCCTTGCAACAAACAGTGCTTCTCTCACAATTACTAACTGCCTTTTTCTCTGCCTGAGTCCACCCGCTGCTCAGCCCCACAGTGAGGAGCCAACGGACACCTGTAAGTACAGCTACCCCAACGCGGCACGCTGCAGGACACCGCTCGGCATCATCTGAGACAGACGAGGTAAAAGACCGCACGCCACACGCACTGGCAAAAGGCCTACACACACCTACAGCATGGCAGAACTCAGAGCCTCACCAGACATCACGCAGGAAAGCGATCTCTCAGACACAGAGACCGCTGCACAGCTGCAACAGGCGCAGGCAGGCGCAAGGCCCAAACGGACAGTCACACTGACACAAAAGGCCCGTGAAAAATATGAGACTGACATTGAAGCGCACCGCGCTAAATTAGAGTTGGCCTGGGAAACTACCGCACTTGGGGCACGCAATGTCGCCGGCGCTGGCAATAATGTGCAACAGCTCGAGCAGGGGATAACTCAATTGAAGGTAGACCGCTCCGGCTACCAAGCGCTGTCACAGGCATACTTCACCTATCTAACAAGAACTAACACGGAAGATAGCATACGAGAGCGCAACCTACAAAAAGCGATTGACCTAGAACGTGATGGCATCGTGCAGGCCGCCATCACGGACGCCCAAAGCGAGAAAAAAGGGCTCCTCCTGCAGACCGCGTCACAACGCTCAAGCACATCCAGACACTCATCAAGGTCAGCAAGATCAGCGCAGTCTAACGCGTCCAGCGCAAGCACAAACGCTACCAAGGCGCGAGCCGCCGCAGAGGCCGCACGTGCCAGGGCTGAATATAGTCGCAGAGAAGCAGCCGTAAGGACAGAAAGAGCGCGCATAGAAGAGGAGGAGCAGAATGCCGCTGCCCATGCCGCCGCTGCCGCTGCGCGTAAAAAGGCCGAATTGGACGCGGATCTAGAGGCACTTAATCAAGAGAAGGAAGCCGCCGCCGCCATAGCCCAAGCTGAATTCCTAGAAGCAGCCGCGCAACAGGATGGCGGGGAGCAACCCTACAGACGAATTGCCTTAGAGGATCCAGTCCAACGCACTGAAGACTACGTAAGGAGCCTCTTCAGCGTGAACACCAGCGCACCATCTCAACACGGATGGAGCGACTCCACAGATACCGAAGACTCGCTAAGACCATGAGGAGAAGACGCTGCTCCATCAATGACACATGCTGCCTGGGATAGCCACAGCCGCAACAGTGATCCACACGCCAGCGCGCACACGGATGCACCACAACAGGCTCGCAATCCAGGTACACCCACGCGGGAGAAAACAGCCCCTCACACTGGCCAGCAGTCATCACGCGTCCATGCCAAGGAAGAGGCGACCGCACGGACCCACCCAGCAACTACCTCAGAACGGGACAAACGCGCCGATGTCTCAGGTCTGACAGACATAGCCAAGTACATGATCCGGCGCGACTTGGTGCACGCAGGACTCATCAGCTTCGACGACCACCCTGAGAACTACCGGAAGTGGAAGTTCACGTTCAAAGACGCAATCGACAGCTTGGACTTCTCAGCAAGGGAAGAGCTCAACCTGTTAGTTAAGTTCCTGGGGAACGTATCCAGGGAGCAAGCGCAGAGACTTCGGACGGCAAACGCGCATCAACCCCAAGTAGGTCTGGACCTAGTGTGGGAAAGGTTAGAAGAGACCTATGGCAGCCCTGAAGCAGTCGAGGATTCACTCTTCAAAAGAATCGAGAGCTTCCCCAAGATCACGAATAAAGACTACTCGAAGTTACGAGATCTTGGAGACCTGCTGCAAGAACTGGAGTTCGCAAGGAAAGACCATTCCTTAATAGGTCTCAACGCCCTAGATTCAGCTCGTGGAGTGAGACCCATCCTGGAGAAGCTACCCTTCAACCTCAAAGAAAGGCTTTCACAAGGTTCCAAATACAAAAGGGAGAAGCAAGTCGTCTTCCCCCCATTCTCATTCTTCGTGAGCTTCATCCGCGAAGCGGCAAGGACAAGGAACGATCCCAGTTTCATCTTAGATACGCAAACCACATACAGTGCGAGCAGCCTGAAGAACGAGAGACCAGCGACGAGATATGGTAACCCCCAAACACCCATCTCGGCCCGCAGGACGGACGTGCCTCCCACGACCCAAACTACTCCCGATCAGTCGGTCGCCGGAGACAAGGAACCAAGGGACCCAAACAGGGAATGTCCCATACACAAGAAGCCACACCCACTCAACAAGTGCTTTGGGTTCAGGATGAAGTCCCTAGATGAACGCAAGAGGTTACTTGGAGAATTCGGAGTCTGCTTCAAGTGCTGCGGTTCCACTACCCATCTAGCCAGGGACTGTAAGGAAGAGATCAAATGCACAGTGTGCGAGAGTGACAAACACGTGACAGCGTTACACCCAGAGGCGATGACACTCCACCAACTCAAGAACCCATCCTCCATAGTGGAGCATGGCGGGGAGAAAGAAGGAGGAGAGTCAACATCCGTCACATCTCAGCGCACCGAAGTTTGCGGAAAAGAAGGTGACAAAATGTCCTGCTCCAAAATATGCCTTGTCGCAGTGCACCCCCAGGGACAACCTGAGAAGGCTATTCGGATGTACGCAATCCTCGACGACCAGAGCAACCGATCACTGGTCAGGTCAGAGTTCTTCGACATGTTTAACATACAAGATGGTGCTTCTCCTTACACTCTCAGAACGTGCGCAGGGCAAATGGAGACCACAGGGAGAAGAGTGAATGGCTACACCATATGCTCAATAGACGGCAAAGTGAACATGCCCCTTCCCACACTCATCGAGTGCAACCACATGGCCACAAACAGGGACGAGATACCCACACCAGACGTGGCACTCCATTACCCCCACCTCAAAGGAATAGCCAACCACATCCGGCCGGTGGAACAAGATGCCAAGATCCTGCTGCTGCTCGGTAGGGACATCATGAGGGTACATAAAGTCCGTAAACAGCACAACGGACCCCACAACGCGCCATACGCCCAAAGACTCGACCTAGGATGGGTGATAGTGGGCAAATCGTGCACTAACAAAGAGCACGGGCAAGACTACGTTAATGCCCGCAGAACGGAGGTGACAGAATGTGGACACACATCTCTCTCTGAACCATGTCTTGGCCATCTCCAAATGACCGAAGGGCCAAGTGAAGAGGAAAGACAAGGTCATACCCCTGAGACCAACAAAGACATCCCCACGCCGATGGGATGCGACAATGGCTTAGGATGCTCAGCAGTCCAGACAGCCAAGGATGATGATTCGACTCCACCGAAGGAAGAGAGTAACCTCCCAAAGGTGACCGACAAAGGGATCGTCCTAAAAACAACAAACAATCAGACAATACTCCCGCGAGCAAGGGCACAATTAAGACGTACAGTTGTTCCTCTCCACAGAGTATCAAGCAACAGAGCAACCAATCGCCACGGCTGGCATAGCCGCAAAAGATTGCGCTCCACAGGCGAAGCCACAGTGTCAAAAGGACTGTTCGTTCAAACACGTAAAAGGGGACAGTTGCAGAGACATTTCCCAAAAGGATTTACAAGGACAAAAGAGACTGTTCTTCGTCATGTCCAGGGAGAAAACAACCTCCCGATGGCAGTCAACAAAGAAACACAAAAGCGTTTCACCAAACTACGCGGAGATGTTCTCGCGCAAGAGAAATGTACCGATGAACTACGGTGCACAGCGTTCCAGACAACAAGGAACGATGACAAACAAACACCATCGAGGGAAGATAGAGGATTCCCGAGATTAACTGTCAAGGAGCTCTCTAAAGACAGACTAAGCAGTCGGGTGACTCCGCTACCATTCCGTTCACCAAGGAGGCGCTTCCCAAACAATGGAGAACATGCCATCTCTAGGTTCACCTCGCACCTCTGCGGCCCACAAAGGGAACCAGAGACCAAAAACAACTTTGTGGTCTTCATCCAGAAGATATTCTTTACCGGCCACGCAAAGCCAGCACCTCTAATGGAGGAAGGCGAAGAATGTCGGTACCTCCAATCACCTGGGGCTTACCACCCTCAGGAACCCGATCAAATCCAGGTAATGTTCAACCTCAGCGCTCAGCTTCAGGGAGTCTCCCTGAACGACGCCCCCTTTATTGAATTACATTCGACAACCAGTTTTCCAGGGACAGTAATCCGCTCCCACAAGGAGCCAAAAGCCCTCTCCTTCTGCCAAACGCCAGGTGATAGAGCAACAGACTGCCACGGCTGGTATACCTACAAGGGGATACACTCTGTGGGTGAAACTACAGAGACAAAAGGACTGCTCTCTTACAAGACTAAAAGGAAACAGTGCCAGAGACTTTTATACAAAGACATTGTGGTGCAACCAGCAAACCTGGAGCTGTGCATCCACCCTGCATCCTTTGCTAAAGAACCTTGGCCAAGGGACCTTGATACCAGTGATACCGGCCGGTGTCACATCGCTATGTGGACATGGACTCTTGCATTGTTTGAGAATGTGATGTTATCTTTGTTATGCATTGCACATATGTTCCACATATTCCAGTTATATAGTGGTATCTCCAGATACCAGACGGGGAGTGTCATGGAACAAGAATTACATTCCTGCCCGACCCCCCTTTTGCTTGTCAGCTCCTTAAGTTCAGCTGCAGGCATTGGTTCCACATACACACACTGTGCCTGTGTAACATGCAACAATGTTGCATTTCTTGCCTCTGAGCACGTAATCAGTGAACTGCTACTGCAGCTTCTCCAGTCCTCCCAGTTAATGGACTTTCCCATGTTCTCCCCTGTCTTTTGCTGACAGTTAGTGCAGTCCCACTCAACCTTTAGTGTGACCCCTGCCCCTCACTTTCTTTTCCACCCTGGATTACAGTGGGTACAGACCTGTCTGCATCCACCCCTGGTAAGGCCTTTCTCTCTTACCATAGTCTAACCCCATAGAAGCATCCCACATAGAGAAGCACTCTCTGCCTACACTACACCTACAAGTTCCTGTGTTTTCTAATCCAGCAATAAAATTAAGAAAGACATTAAGGACTTGTCATGCTTTGGAAGAGGGAGGACATGAGTTGAGCTTACTGGAATCATTCATACATCATTCGTGACCCTGGTTCCAGGAAATAGATGCCAACACTTATTTGTTGGCATCAAGTCACCATAATCCGAGATGGATTAACAACATACCGAAGGGCCAGTTTTTAAGAACAAAACGTAATTGCTCTCAAATTGAGGTGTTTAATGCACAAGCAGAGGATCTAAGGGATACATTTATAGATAGGGAGTATAATTACACCAAGGTGACGAGGGCATTGGAAACTGTGAGGAATATCCAAAGAGATGATTTGATAGTGATGGATAAAACTAAAAATAATAAATCACCTGTAGATAATGAATTCATCCCATTCATCACAAAATATAATGCAATGGCTCCAAAAATTACCCAAATAATTAAAAAACATTGGGGAATCCTACAGGGGGACATGGCACTCAGCACAATATTACCAAAGAGTCCACAAATAGTTTTTAAAAAGGCTAATAACCTCAAACTACAACTTTCTCCAAGTTGTCCATTTGATGTAGCTAAGAAATCCAATACCACATGGTTGAAGGAACTAAATGGGTTCTTCACGTGTGGCAAGTGTATTGGTTGCAAATATAGCTCAAGATGTAGAGATTTTAAATCTAACATCACAGGAGCTATTTTTCCAATCAAATCTTTCATTAGTTGCAGGAGTTCGTTCACGGTCTACCTGTTAGAATGCCCTTGTGGGCTACAATATGTAGTGCGGACAGGTAGACCATTAAAACGACGTTTTGCAGAACACATCTACAACATAAAAAAGGGTCTTGAGACACATAGTGTCTCAAACCACTTCAAAGTAAAGCACAACCAAAATCCTGAGGGTTTAGTTTGCAAAGGTATAGATTGCCCCAAACAAAACTGGAGAGGGGGAGACAAAATAAATGTAATATCCAGACGAGAAAGCTATTGGATCTATACCCTAAAAACATTGACTCCTAGAGGTCTCAATATTGAGTTTGATTTGGCATCTTTTTTAAGAGACAGCTGATTGGGTATAAATATAAATAAAGGTAGTTCCTAGCCAATCTCATCAATTTCCTCTGAAATCCTCTGTTCTTTAGTCCAATCCGCATGATATATGGTCCATGCTAATCATTTTTAGTGGATTTTTAGTAGAATTCTTTTCAGCAGGTTTTGCATAAATTAATTACTAAATGTATTGCACGTTTATTATATATTTTTATTGTATTTTCTGTATTTTTAATGTATCATTGTGTAATTGACTGTAGAATTATTGCATTTTTGGATGTTCTATGTAATACCTGTAATATGCGATAAGCTAGTGTTACGGTCACAATTGTGTATCATTATTACTAGCACTCTAGTTATTTTTATGTAGCCAGATGCCCCTTTAAGAATCAATTATCTTATCAGGGCCCTCGATCTGGCATTCTGTATGCTTAATTAGCCCATTCTAGCACTGAAGCTCCATTACCCCTGAGGAAGTAACGTCAGGAGTCACGAAACGCGCGTAGGGTGGAGCTTAGATTGCACGCATTGCTGCGTGCTCGAACCAGCTGAGGAGGGTGCAGTGGATGGTGACATCATCTGAGGTGGACCTGGCGCTCTGAGTTGCGGCCGCAAGGAAGAGGTACACGCGGGATCCAGCCTCCATACACACCACGGCACAGCCCCTCATGCCTGCGGACGGCACGTTGTAATTCGTGTAGTAAGGTCATTGAGCATGTGAGTGCATTAGCTGTTTTGATCTTTTATTGTTTTAATAAATTGTACTGTACTACACCATTGGCAATTTTATTTTCCTATATGCAATCGGGCATTGCGGTTGATCTTTGTGGAGCGGGCGAATTATATGTGAAGACCCCAATCCAACTCTTTCAGCGATCTAGACCGCCAGCTAAAGATACCTCTCAAGGTCTGCCTTCATCTATTTAGATGTAAGTAGCTAGCAGCGGTGTGGATGAGATCCCCACGACTAGAGGGTACTGCGCAATGGTCTCTTGTCCTCTTTGATTTCAGATATATACTTACCATCGTGAGAAAACCAGGAGGACCAACTGTGAAAATCTATGAACTGTTCCTCTCAGATACAGGATCAGGAACATTATATCAGGTTTACGCACTTGATAGTGCGCCAAGGACTTTGTTCTCTATATGGTAACTCAGACGCCACATGTGGTGTCTCTCCTTTCTCCTCCTCATATTTGTTCCTGCAATATGTGAGGTGACTGCACGTTCTTTCAGTGCCTACGCGTTTCATAAGTGATAGCCTTACTTCCTCAGGGCTATGAAAGAATGCCATTGGTATCTTTAATGTGAGCTTTAAATACCAAATGATTAACCTTCTAGTCTCTTTTGGAATATTGGAAGGAATTCACCTAATGTCCACAGGGGCTGCTAATGAGGCTGATCATGGTATTACACAATGAAAATGGTTCACAATAATAAAGGATGGTACATAGAATTACAGTATTAATAAAGGCAATATTAAAAAAAATAATACAAATTAAAATAAAGCACAAAGGCAAAATGGAAAATAGAAAAATATGTTTCACTCGTTTTGTTTGGTGTGTCTCATAAGTGTAACGGGTTCCCCCCCCCCCCAATCGCAGATTATACTGTGGGTGCGGAGAAACATACGGTGTTACCATGATGTGGTGCGTTACCTGTTGCTCACAGGAGGGCTGAGCTTCCGCCACGGGGAACCTGGGGCAATATATACTAGTGGTAACCATTTACTTAATTCAGCGCCTCCACCTGCGATGGCTCCCACCATAGGGGGAGTGGTTCCTCGCAGGACACATACAAATAATCAATACTCACACACAGGGATATATATATTAACTAATACCATTTACTGGGAACAGCATATAACACAAGACCATGCAATATATCAGAACAGGTGTCCCTCTCTCTCGAGGAGACACTTACTGCGACGTCCCGCAGGACGCTTCCCCAACACCAGGTGATCCCACCCAGTGTCCAAAGAACCCCACCCAATGTCCCGCACTCTTGCAGAGAGAGACAATGGGTGACTGCGCAGCCACAATTACACTAAGGGCCCGGTGGTGCACTTATGACTGTATAGTACCTGCCGAGCACTCCGGTGCTCGGATCAGCAACAACTTCACAAAGGATCAGTCGTAGGATGACGTCATCTGATCCCCAACCGGACTCTTTGCACGCAAACCGCCAGGGGCGATCCCAACCTGGAAACAGTCTCTGAGGACTCCAACTTGGATCCGAACCTCTTAGCAGGAACCGCAGCATCCGCTGTGTCCCTATCTAATCTACCCTACTGTGACAGGATCCCTAACATAGGGCCTGTCCCTACAGCACTACGTGACACGCGCTATACTATAGGCCGTCCCTACAGCACAGCAACCTGTAATGGCTTTGGGGGGAAACTCCTAGGGGTCTACAGGGGTTAATAACCTGCCCCACTCCCCTAACTCTTCCCAGTCCTGACTGTTACTAAACTAGTCCCAGCGCCTACAGCAACACGCTGTGACCCACTGGATGCTGGCAGCCAACGTGTTGCGCAACAAGGTGCCTACCTGTCAGACCTCACAGCACTGACAGCCGTGACTCTGACAAGGCAGCACTACACTAAGGGCAGCGTCCCTATCTTGGGCCTCCCTCAGCACTTACCCACTAACCTAGTGGGGAGTTGGGGCCTACCTGGGGTGTGTGTACCTATGTGGGTGCAGGAGCTGCACTTGCTCCCCGCACCCTTCCTTCCCTCACAGCTCCCCCGCTCCAACTGACAAATCTGAGTGACAGGGTCCCTAACCTAGGGCAGTCCCTGGCAACATTCACTCTAATGGGGTAACTCAGAGCTATCTCGGGCCCTGGGGGTGCTGGCCTAGTACAGGGAGTCCCTGACTCCTGTACCCTACCTCCTTCCCAGGGCTGCTCCTGGCTCTGACTGCCTAACATGGTCCAAGCCCGCGAATTGTATCCACTTGCCTCTGCAGATCCTTGGCCCTCATTGGCCACACTGATGCACCTGGTGTGCTTGGCCCTAAGCCTCATGGGAGTTGTAGTCCCGTGGAGGCTGCACTTACATTGGGGCCGCGTGCGCGCCTTCCCTGTGCCTGCGCGAATCCCTAATGGCCGCCGCAACCTCTCCTGTACTGCCCTTACCCTCGCGAGACTTCTCCCTGACTCTGGGGTTCCTTCCGCGCATGCGCGACCTATCTGTGATCCTCCAAGCACTCCGGTGCCCTTGCGCATGTGCAATGCCCCTGTAATGGTGGCACTCTGCTCACTGAGCCGCCGGGACCGCAGCAATGCGACCGCGGCCTTAGCAATGGCCCAATCGCGTCCCCGGCAACCAGCCCGCTCGCGTCCCTGGTAACCGGGCAGCACTCCACGGTAACACGCTACTCGTGCACCTGTCCCCTCACTCCCTCGTGCGCGGCGGCTGTATGCTGGAAAAGGAGGGGGGTCAGCTGTGAAAAGGGAGACCGGCTACATCCTCCCCCTGGTGAAAAACCCAACGCCCTCGCTTGGGGAACGTCATAACCTGGCATAAGTTTACACAATGAAAAATTACATTGAATAATCGGCACACTTATCAGATTGACTTTAACCTCACCAAACCATGGCATATCACACCCAGTAATACCCGACGCTAGCTGAGACCATTTGTGGGGTTCCCCTAACTGATCAGGTGGGGGTACCTCACTTTTGCGTCCGTGAGCCTCCCCGGGGTGAATCTCTCGGAGAGCACCCTCTGGGATAACAGTCACTGGTTCCGTACTCATACCTCCCACTGGTGGATGGAAGAGTACAATGTCTCTTAAGCAGGCCTTTACCCGGTCATCCGCGGCATGGAAGCGGCAGGCCAGGCGGTCAGGACCTTTCCCGCGGTCCACTACTTGGCGAATGGGTCGCTCCTTTTTGGGCGTAAAGGAGGCAACTTCTACTAGATCCTTTGCCACAGAGTCCTTGTCCCTACCTACTTGCGAGGCTTCCACTGAGAAGCGAGAATTGAACACTGCCTCCTTACTCAAAGTCTCTGCTTCACCTGGCCGGGGGTAAATGGTAGATACCTTACCACTGCGGTGACTCCCGGTGGCCAACAGGTCCTCGGGGACGCAGTCAGTTCCCACCTCAACTGTCTTGGGGCCTGTCCACAACACTTCTGGGACAGTCCATTCACTGTCTTGCAACTCGGGAGCGTTGGATCCCAGTCCTGGAACCATTTGGGTTGGAGCGCACGGGCTCTCACTCAGATCAGGCACCGTAAGTCTGGCCTTTATCACGGCCACCTCCATCGGAGCCTGTGGGGAACAAAGAGGTTCCTTACCACTCTGCTGGCTTGCAATGGGTTTCTCTTCTTCTGGAACACTGTCAGGTATCCTCTGTGCTTCACCGGACACCACGAAGGAGCCAATGAGGGCCAAGGATCTGCAGAGGCAAGTGAATACAATTCGCGGGCATGGACCACATTAGGCAGTCAGAGCCAGGAGCAGCCCTGGGAAGGAGGTAGGGTACAGGAGTCAGGGACTCCCTGTACTATGCCAGCACCCCCAGGGCCCTAGATAGCTCTGAGTTACCCCATTAGAGTGAGTGTTGCCAGTGACTGCCCTATGTTAGGGACCCTGTCACTCAGGTTTGTCAGTTGGAGCGGGGGAGCTGTGAGGGAAGGAAGTGTGCGGGGAGCAAGTGCAGCTCCTGCACCCACATAGGTACCCACACCCCAGGTAGGCCTCAACTCCCCACTAGATTAGTGGGTAAGTGCTGAGGGAGGCCCAAGATAGGGACGCTGCCCTTAGTGTAGTGCTGCCTTGTCAGAGTCACGGCTGTCAATGCTGTGAAGTCTGACAGGCAGGCACCTTTTTGCGCAGCACGTTGGCTGCCAGCATCCAGTGGGTCACAGCGTGTTGCTGTAGGCGCTGGGACTAGTTTAGTAACAGTCAGGACTGGGAAGAGTTAGGGGAGTGGGACAGGTTATTAACCCCTCTAGACCCCTAGGAGTTTCCCCCCCAAAGCCATTACAGGTTGCTGTGCTGTAGGGACGGCCTATAGTATAGCGCGTGTCACGTAGTGCTGTAGGGACAGGCCCTATGTTAGGGATCCTGTCACAGTAGGGTAGATTAGATAGGGACACAGCGGACGCTGCGGTTCCTGCTAAGAGGTTCGGATCCAAGTTGGGGTCCTCAGAGACTGTTTCCAGGTTGGGATCGCCCCTGGCGGTTCGCGTGCAAAGAGTCCGGTTGGGGATCAGATGACGTCATCCTACAACTGATCCTTTGTAAAGTTGTTGCTGATCCGAGCACCGGAGTGCTCAGCAGGTACTATACAGTCATAAGTGCACCAACGGGCCCTTGGTGTAATTGTGGCTGCGCAGTCACCCATTGTCTCTCTCTGCAAGAGTGCGGGACATTGGGTGGGGTTCTTTGGACACTGGGTGGGATCACCTGGTGTTGGGGAAGCGTCCTGCTGGACGTCGCAGTAAGTGTCTCCTCGAGAGAGAGGGACACCTGTTCTGATATGTTGCATGGTCTTGTGTTATATGCTGTTCCCAGTAAATGGTATTAGTTAATATATATATCCCTGTGTGTGAGTATTGATTATTTGTATGTGTCCTGCGAGGAACCACTCCCCCTATGGTGGGAGCCATCGCAGGTGGAGGCGCTGAATTGAGTAAATGGTTACCCCTAGTATATATTGCCCCAGGTTCCCCGTGGTGGAAGCTCAGCCCTCCTGTGAGCCAACAGGTAACGCACCACACCTATGGTAACACCGTATGTTTCTCCGCACCCACAGTATAATCTGCGATTGGGGGGGGGGAAACCCGTTACATTTGGAGGCGCTGCTGAGATAGACCTGGGGTGCCCTGTTTTCATTTTTTCCAAATTGTCCAATTCATATTTTTCGCCATGTTTGGGCCTGCAAGCCATGAGGCCCACGAACGGACCAAGAGGAGAAAAGTATCCCCGCGATATGTGATAGTAGTAGGGAATGTTCCCAGTAGTGCAGTGAAGTTGAAGGAAATTTCTGAGGCCCTAGGGGGACTTCTGGGCATAGACCAAAGGTGGAAGAGGATAGAGCACCGGTACGACCCCACTGATCAGTGTAGTAGACTATGGCTAGTAGCGGATCAGGAAATATGCCGGGAAAATTTCCCTCTGACCTTACATTTCCCAGAGCCCCCACCAGAAGGCTACCCTCTTACACACGCAGAGAGCCCTAGTGAGATTAACAGATCTGTGATCAAAATGGAGGCTCCCTCATCCAGTGAGTCACACCTAAAATGGCGTCTCCCGCCAAAGCAGGAGAGCACATGTGCTGCTGACTGCAAGCCTGCACTAAATTGTGTTGCAGAAATCCGTCCGGGACTGGCGGGAAAACCAGAGCTCCGCCCCCGCAATGTGAGTGACTCAGTGCAGAGCCAGAACCACTCAGTGATAGAGCTGGCCCCTCCTTTACATTCCACCAGGGGGAGCAAGCACAGTGAACAGCAATCAGCAACTGCTGTTCCCATTAAAGACAGTACAGAATGCAGAGAAACACACCCTCATTTATATGGAGCATGGCTGTCAAAAGGAGGGAAAATATCCTTTCTTGTGTGCCTGTGCCTACAAAAGGACTTGAATCTATCTGGTGGTATGGACTTTAACCATTTTAGGCTACAAATAGAATATCGGGTGGCCGTGGTGGAGGACGAGGGGTGTATAAGATGTGTTTGTAATCAGTGTGACTTCCCAGGTGGCAAACAGACCTGGGGTCCCAAGTGTGCCTGCTGCGGGGCACAGTTCCTAAAACCAGTGCTGCTGTGTGCTACGTAACCCGCAGAGAAAGATGCGGCTAACCAGTCTACTTCAACTACGGAGGGCCCGTGCGCCCTAACCACTGTTCCACAGACAGAACCACAGAGTCCAGAATCCCAGGGTAAGGTGTCTCTACCCCCATCCCCTCTTAGTGATTCCAGCGACCAATCACTTGTGGTGATGCGCCTGCCGGCGGACCACTCTAGTGAAATCATCGAACCAACTATCTCGGCGGATACAGAGCCTGCTGTGGGCCCGTGTGCCCTAGAGGAGGTGTATCCAGATGTTGCGGACCCTGCTGTGGGCCCGTGTGCCTTACAACGGCCAGTCCGGCCTAATCCAATGGTACCCTCGGTCCTAGGCTTGGGACCAGTACCTAACGAAGACAAGGGTGAGTTGACTGCCCCAGGGGTGTTGGGTGTGAGCCTCCAGTTGACCGCGGAGCACGGTAGCTCCTTAAGTATGGCCACCAGGGTGAATGGCTCCACTCGGCATCGCGTCCTGGCGGAGGTGTCTCCCTTAGAAGATAGCTGTCCAGTAGTGCGAGTGGACCAGTACCTGTCGCTTACCGTTCCGGTGAAGAGAACAGTCAGCTCCTTCGTGGTGTCCGGTGAAGCACAGAGGATACCTGACAGTGTTCCAGAAGAAGAGAAACCCATTGCAAGCCAGCAGAGTGGTAAGGAACCTCTTTGTTCCCCACAGGCTCCGATGGAGGTGGCCGTGATAAAGGCCAGACTTACGGTGCCTGATCTGAGTGAGAGCCCGTGCGCTCCAACCCAAATGGTTCCAGGACTGGGATCCAACGCTCCCGAGTTGCAAGACAGTGAGTGGACTGTCCCAGAAGTGTTGTGGACAGGCCCCAAGACAGTTGAGGTGGGAACTGACTGCGTCCCCGAGGACCTGTTGGCCACCGGGAGTCACCGCAGTAGTAAGGTATCTACCCTTTACCCCCGGCCAGGTGAAGCAGAGACTTTGAGTAAGGAGGCAGTGTTCAATTCTCGCTTCTCAGTGGAAGCCTCGCAAGTAGGTAGGGACAAGGACTCTGTGGCAAAGGATCTAGTAGAAGTTGCCTCCTTTACGCCCAAAAAGGAGCGACCCATTCGCCAAGTAGTGGACCGCGGGAAAGGTCCTGACCGCCTGGCCTGCCGCTTCCATGCCGCGGATGACCGGGTAAAGGCCTGCTTAAGAGACATTGTACTCTTCCATCCACCAGTGGGAGGTATGAGTACGGAACCAGTGACTGTTATCCCAGAGGGTGCCACACTGATGCACCTGGTATGCTTGACCCTAAGCCTCATGGGAGTTGTAGTCCCGTGGAGGCGGCACTTACATTGGGGCCGCGTGCGCGCCTTCCCTGCGCCTGCGCGAATCGCTAATGGCCACCGCAACCTCTCCTGTACTGCCCCTACCCTCGTGAGACTTCTCCCTGACTCTGGGGTTCCTTTCGCGCATGCGCGACCTATCTGTGGTCCTCCAAGCGCTCCGGTGCCCTCGCGCATGCGTAACGCCCCTGTAATAGCGGCACTCTGCTCACCGAGCCGCCGGGACCGCAGCAACGCGACCGCGGCCTTAGCAATTGCCCGATCGCGGTCCCGCGCATGCGCAGTATGTATGTATGGACTCTTATAACTGGTTTAAAGTCCCCGCGCATGCGCATTAGATACTTTATTCGGCGCGGACGCTCTAAGCCTCTATAAGCTCTAAAAATGAACAGAAAACATTAAGAATATGATAAGATGAAGGCACAACACTGCGGTTCACAAATAAAACTGTATTTATCAACTTGTGAGTAGTTTATTGAGTCAGTTTGGAGGGGACCTCAATGCGCATGTGCAACAGCTGCTATTCATTGATTATGTAATTAGGGTGCTGTAAGGGTATAAAAGGGTCTAGACCTCATTCCCCAAGTAATACTTGTCCCTGAAGAAGCTCCTTTGCTGGAGGGAAACGCGCGTTGGACACGCAATGTTGTCAGTCTCCTACTTGGAGCTGTTTTTAATGTAGTGTTTGCAGTATCCTGGGTGTAACTGTGTAGACCATATGAGTTAACTATTCACTAATCAATTCATGGTCAGTGTGCCTGCTATCCCTGCACTTTATGTGAGACGTCTTCATATCACACTGCTGTGTATTCAAGCGAATACTGCTGTATTTGGAAGGCCTATAATACAGCTATTATAACATCATATACCAGCGTTATTACCTCTATGTAAATGTGCAGGGGAGCTATATTTAGCAGTAATAGGATATTCAATCCTGTGGCCACCTGCCTGAATATACATATATAAAACTCTACATTTGGTCTCATCGCTGCCCCAGAGGGGTTAATACCCTATTCATAGCAGTCCCTGTCTTTAACATCCCATTATATCAATTGGTCCTGGGATAGTAAGAATAACCAACGACACGGTTGCTTGATAGCTATGATTTAATACAATTTTAATTCACATCACACGTTACTTTGGTAATATATGTTTTAAGTATTTATTAAAAGCTAATTTTTACATTTGGGTGGTGTGCATTTAAGTGAATTCTTTTGGGGGCACATCCATTTTGTGTTTCCCCTTCCCTTTTTCTGATACAATAAATTCATAGCTGTTGTGACCTAGTGATGAGAGCAAAGTCGAATGATACCTTGGGGAATTTGATATGGGGTATATTAGATATTTTGGAAAAGGTTGAAATGTCTGAATATTTGGGAGATAGAACTTAATGGTGCTAAGGCATTATAGTTAAACAAAAAGATTGCAAAAAATAACCATGATTATTGAATAATATATTTTATTTGTAATAATATTTTGTATTTAAATCCAATGGTGTTAAATTGACCAAAAAATAGATAAATTAATTTAATTAAAATGGGTAGCTTAAAAAAGGGTGATGTAAAAAGATTAATAGGTATATATAATATATAATGAAAATTGGATAAATATAAATTATTGCAAACATTATAATTTCTTAAGTAAAAAAAAATATACACACACACACACACACACACACACACACACACACACACACACACACACACACACACACACACACACACACACACACACACACACACACACACACACACACACACACTTAAATATGTATTTGTTTATTTTGATATATTTATTAATATTGTTGAGGATTACTAAAGGGGTCATAAAAATGGGACTAGTGGGGGCGGGGGGTACACAAAAACGGAAATACGATACTGGTATTGAATAACAAGCAAATATTTGGAGATCGATGGCAAAGGCCGTGAATTGCTAAAAATGTTGTAGAATGTTAAAAAAAAAAAACAGCTTCAACTTTATCTATGTCAAAACCATTGGGTGCAATAGTGTGCAGATGATGTATCCATAGTGTCACTCTTTGTCATAGTTATATTAATCTGTTAACCCCTCCCGGGTTACATTTTACTATCTCAATTCTGTTAATTTTCAATCCACTGGGATTACAATTGTGTTCTTCAAAAAAGAGACACTGAGTTGCATATAGCCTTTTTCTATATTTCTCTTGTACCAAAAAAACATTCCCTCAATGCCCTTTTTGTTCTTCCTACATGCTAGAGGTTACAAGAACACTCCAATATATATATTACAAAAGGGGTTCTGCAACCCATGACGTGTTGGTAAGAGAAGATACAGTGGAAGCCAATTTATATAGTGCTGAAGTTATATACTGGGCTCATCAGGACAAGGCTAGGTTGAAAAAATTGACCCCTGATATGTTTCAGTTTGGGTATAGACCTGCTCCTGAAAAGTGGAAACAGCGCCTGAAAGAAAGCATGGCCAGAAGGTCTGAAGTGTTCTCTACCCACGAGTGGGAAGTGGGGTGTGCCAAGGGAGTGGAGATTGGCACATAAGGTCCCATCTGCAATAATTGCTGACTGTAGGTATAATTGCAGAGTCAAGGAGTCCTTACACGTCCCCGATTATGGTGACCAGAAAAAAGTGGCACAGTACGGATGTGTATTCATTAACATAATATAGTGGGGTGTGGGGGGAGGAGAAGATAAGCTCAAGCTACTGTCTATGTAATGGTGCCAGGGGTAAAAGGGTCATGAAACAATCAATTACACTTGCCTAGACAAGTAAAAGAACCCGTATGAACAAGCACTCATAAAGTAATGAGTACAGATAATTAAAAATAACCTTTATTAGTGTATACGGGTAAAACAAGTGAAGGGCTGAACAGACAACACAATTAAAAAAATATTAAACAGACCACCTTCCAGTTATAATAGTAAACTGGTAAGGGTGGTAAATGAAGGAGCTATGGGTAGTGGTACCTATAAAGAATCCTCAGATCAAAAAGTAAATGGTGCCTCAGGGTGGTGTGTACGTTTAAAAAGATCTAGTGTCTGTCAGTATCGTATTAGACAGTCACACACTTATCACACCACACCTGATAAAATTGTCACTCATTAAGAGTACTTAGAGTGGCTGAGGTGAAGTAGCAGGTAAGTCATGCATCAAACTAACGTGCTAAATGCAGCCTAATTAAGTCGGTATTAGAGGTAGTTAGTACTCGAATATATGGAGTACAGAACATTACATTGCCGGGTGGGGTAAAGCCCTAGATACTGTAGCTGCTGCAGACCTCCGCGTAACTAATACCAGGGAGGGTTGCTTAGGGATAACACTAGACGCCGCCGCACCAACACATGTGCTGACGTCACACAGGAGCGCCCACCACCGACGGCCGTTTCGCGTCACGCTGATGCTTTCTCAAGGTGGCCCCGCCTCTACGGTAGCCAGAAGTTTAAATAGCCAGGCGTTGCCATGGCAGCGATGGCGCTGTGGTAAGTGTATGAATCCATTGTATTAAAGAGTTGTGTTTGTGTTGATAATTATTCCTGTTAGGTGTATTATGGCTGGCTTAATGATGGAGCACCAATCGTTCCAACACAGGTGAGTGGGGAGGTATGACACAGATGGATCAGTGTAATGTATGAAAGGGATATAACTAATATAGTTATAGCCCATGCACCAGCAGGGATTAATAATGAGCATACAGACAACAACCACAAGCGGGATAAAACAGATGGTAGTCTGGGTCAGATAGATAATGAATTAATATGTTATAATACCAATCCATTCTGCTTATAAGATGAAGTATATAACATATGCACATGCGGCAAAAAATATGTGGGGAAAACTAGTCGTCAGCTTAGACGCAGGGTCCTAGAACATATAGGGACCATTCGCAATGAATCTGACACCCCACTTGCCAAGCATGTTAATGGTGCACATGGAGGTCACATTTCAAACCTACGTTTCAAGGGCATATACCAACTCCCAGAAACGATCAGAAGGGGTGACTGGGACAGAGAGCTTCTTAAAAAGGAAGCTAAATGGATCTATACCCTGGGGACTCTTTATCCTCAGGGCCTAAATGAGGGTTTTATGTTCGCCCCATTTATTGGCTAGGATTTCCTTATGCTATAGGCCATTAAATATACTTCATCTTATAAGCAGAATGGATTGGTATTTTAACATATTAATTCATTATCTATCTGACCCAGACTACTATCTGTTTTATCCCGCTTGTGGTTGTTGTCTGTATGCTCATTATTAATCCCTGCTGGTGCATAGGCTATAACTATATTAGTTATATCCCTTTCATACATTTCACTGATCCATCTGTGTCATAACTCAGCACTCACCTGTGTTGGAACGATTGGTGCTCCATCATTAAGCCAGCCATAATACACCTACAGTAACAGGAATAATTATCAACACAAACACAACTCTTTAATACAATGGATTCATACACTTACCTCAGCACCATCGCTGCCATGGCAATGCCTGGCTATTTAAACTTCTGGCTACCGTAGAGGCGGGGCCACCTTGAGAAAGCGTCAGCGTGACGCGAAACGGCCGTCGGTGGTGGGCGCTCCTTTGTGACGTCAGCACATGTGTTGGTGCGGCGGCGTCTAGCGTTATCCCTATGCAGCCCTCCCTGGTATTAGTTACGCGGAGGTCTGCAGCAGCTATAGTATCTGGGGCTTTACCCCACCCGGCAATGTAATGTTCTGTGGTGTTCATGAATACACCACGCCGGGTGGAGCTCTGCAGACGCCGTTTCCTTTGAGTTGCGATTGATTGTCCATATACAGCAGCCACCCAGGTACTATTTCACTTGAATCACGAGATTGCCAAGTGACTGCAGGGTACCAATCACCACTCACATATCGCACATACAAGTCGCATATACATAGCGACTTGTATCTAGTAGTTGTGTATTAGTTGTGGAGCTTTGAATGAACAATTATATAGCGAGCAGCTTATGAATTATTATCTAAACTAACTATATTGCTGAGTTGCTGCTCACTATTATCATAGAATCCACACTATTCACACAAGTCGCAGACACTTAGCGACTCATTGAGGCATCTTTATACCAACTATAATACTTTATAATACTACTGTCTACACTTGTATATACTCATGGACCAGATAGTCTCTTCAACCCACAAATGCTGTCCTCATATAGATCTAGAGTAGCAGTTGACTATATATCTATACCTTTTTCCTGCACTCGGCAGGCTCTGGCATTCTGAAGTGCTGATTACTGTCAGTCTGCCTAGAGGGAGACCTTATGTGGAAACTGTTTAACTATATGTTAAAGGCTCCCATTTCACAGCCTTATTCTCCCAGCTACACAGTAGCCTAATTTCCAGCATTGTGTACTTTTTATCTTGCGTTGCCTTGAAGGACCATTTTAAATTGTTGTCTACTCCATATATTCGAGTACTAACTACCTCTAATACCGACTAAATTAGGCTGCATTTAGCACGTTAGTTTGATGCATGACTTACCTGCTACTTAACCTCAGCCACTTTAAGTACTCTTAATGAGTGACAATTTTATCAGGTGTGGTGTGACTGTCTAATACGATACTGACAGACACTAGATCTTTTTAAACCTACACACCACCCTGAGGCACCATCTACTTTTTGATCTGAGGATTCTTTATAGGTGCCAGCTACCCATAGCTCCTTCATTTACCACCCTTACCAGTTTACTATTATAACTGGAAGGTGGTCTGTTTAATATTTTTTTAATTGTGTTGTCTGTTCAGCCCTTCACTTGTTTTACCCGTATACACTAATAAAGGTTATTTTTAATTATCTGTACTCATTACTTTATGAGTGCTTGTTCATACGGGTTCTTTTACTTGTCTAGGCAACTGTAATTGATTGTTTCATTAACATACCCTGAATAAAAGGACCACTCCCGATCAGTACACTATGCCCCGAATTAAAGATGTATTGGACTGCCTCACAGGAAGCAAGTGGTCTTGATCTTAGGAGTGGATACTATAAAATCCCCATGAACAGCTACACATTACATGTGTAAGTGTATCTTAGTTTGATTAAAGCAAGATTTTATTATATTTTATTTACATTTTTCTTTTTCATCGACACATGATGAAGGACAGTATACCTACTTTTTACTGATTTTTCCAATCAAGGATCTTTAGTTCTCCATTTATTTGATGGCTGTATTTTGGAGAGATTTGCATTTCTGGACAAAATAAGTCAGATACATTACTAGTAGGGAGGAATTTAGAGGTAAGGGAAAGTGGAGTCAGCATGTACACCCTGTTGTAAATGTATACAACTGTACTCGTAACAGGGCCATCAGGTTCTCCCCTTACTACCTCATGTTTGGACTGGAAGCCAGGTTACCGGTAGATTTATGCTTCCGCGTGCCAAGAGATGGACTATCTCCTACTACATATATGCAGTATGTTCAACGGCTTAAAGAGCAGCTAAGTGAAGCATGCAAACTTGCCACTGAAGCATCTGGGTCCGTAAATTGGGGAAATAAAGATCGCTATGTGTCAGTGTCAGAGACAGGAGCTGGTAAGAAATCTGGGGATATCGGGCAAGCACAAAATTGCTGACATTGGAAGGAAGAGCCCTACTTAGTAATTGAAAAACTGAGTGGATTACTGGTATACAAGGTGAAGCCTGAGAAAATTATATATTATATTAAAATATAATTTTGTGGAATCCGACAAACTCTATTCTTTAGCAAGCAGGAAGCAACCAATATTGATTCAGCGTGGTCGTGGGTACTGGAATGTATCATTTACCCCATATTTCTTAGGACGTTTCATGGCAATATTATGACTGGACTAAGCTTTGTCTAGCTCAAAGTGGTGTTGCCTTTAGTGTTGGAAGGTTTGACTGTGCTCGCTATTTACCTAGTGGTAATCGCCCTTTGTATGCAATTTTAGATTAACCCCCGACATTGGAGTATTATTGACTTTCTACAGTTTATCCCAGTTTAGCAAATAGTTCTCTCCTTGACCTGGAGCAGCAGTTATAATTACATATGTCCGTGAAATTATTGCCTTTATGATATACCATGTTTAAACTCCGAAGCACTGGAATTGAAATACAGTTCATTTGTTTTTCAACATATTTTCAACATATTGGGACCAGCTGGACAGCATCGTCCCGATCCCCGAGATGATGGATCGACGGATTGAGAAGGCTCCTATGGATTTTGGCGAGGTGATAAAAAATGTGTACTTTGGATGATTTATTGGGCAAGAACCTGTGTTATTCGGATGTGATACCGATATCTCTAGCAGTTCTAAGATGTTTATCAGAAGATTTTTTAGATACTTTAATTGGCCTGTAATTACCTGAGAGCTCTCCTTTCCCCAGTACTAAGATTATCCTTAAATTGATGTTTTTATTATAGTGTATTACTTATAATGTGTTTTTATTATCTTTAAGAGTAAGGGCCACTGGGTTAAGCTTGCCCAAGGGCCATAAAGCACCAGTTTATACAGTATATACATGTACCAGGGACCCCCCTTTTTACCTTCTCGACTTCTTACTGGGAGCTCTGAGTCTTATCCCTGAAGTCTGGTGGCCATTTTGGATAAGGGCAAAGTAGCAGTGGTGGCCATGTTGGTTATGGAAAAAGTTCCTTGGGACTGAGTTCCACAAGCTTTTCAAGGAAGAGGCACTTCCTGCCTAGAAGGGGAAGGGATAGGACACACTTGAGGCCAGGTCAAGCTCTCCCAGACGTAGGCCAGACCAACCAGGCCCCACATAGGTCCCTGAACCACTTTCGGATTGTATATATTAGGGTGACCATAGAGAAATCTCTGTAAAGGTAGTCCTGCATATTGATATGTCACAGACTGATGTCTGATCCAATCAGGATCCAGGGATATTGTGCTACAGTACCATTGATGTGTGTGAGGGGATTGCAGTCCGATACCCTGCTATGGGGGACAATTGGCCTGTCACCTTAGGGAGTTAGGCCACTTTTTTCATGTTTCAATAGGTATAAGGGCAGCATCACATCAGTCCAAGGGGTAGAGCTACTCCCAACTTTTTAAGGGCCCACCAGTGCACCAATAGTGGGGGGAGACACAGGGTACCCATTACCAAATGTAACGTTCTTGTGGTTAATGTTCTATTATTTATATGCTATGCCTTTCTTATTTATTGTTGGTAAAGTTATATGTTATTTATTCCATCTCCAAATGCGTGTTTATTGTGTTAGCATATAGTTTTTCCTGGGAGGGATTATCTCAGTTCTTAGGCAGGGCCCCTGTCAGATGTAGGCAACGCTGAACTCGTTAACCCCAATCTCTCACTCAGCGTAGGCTCAGGATCTGTCCAAATTACCAACAGGTCAGCGTTAGGTACACCTTTTCCCGCCACGGGGGAATACCCGGGAAAAGTGTACTACAGTACATACACAAATCTCATCTGGTTTTATTCAAGGGGTCTGTAACGCCTGTATGCCCGCAGACCTGGCCAGTCCCCAGTACTGAGGTGGGTAAGGGTATAACACGCACCCACAGCAGTGAGGGCGTGCCGGGAGTGTGGTAAGTTGCGTTGCCGGGCCTGGTAGAGGAAGGGTTAACGTGATACTTGCTGAGTTCGGGGTGCCAGAGGTACGGAGATCCAGATCCAAGAGCCGTGGGTCAGGGGCAGGAGAAAGCAGCATAGTGAGGTCCAAAGCAGAGTCCAGGGGGTAGCGAGGTACACGTAGTCAAACAAAGCCGAGATCAATCCTAGGTATCCAAACAGGGACAGGGACAGGAACAAGAGCTTGGCATAGACACTGCACACAGGAGTCACAGAGAAGCTATGCAGAGCAAGGAAGGAGAGGGCAGACAGGGGTTATAAGGGAAGGAGGACCAATGGCAGCAAGGGGTGGAGCGGAGGCCTGTCTGTGTGATTGCAGGGATAGGTCCAGGTGAGCAGGGAAGGAGACAGGGGTGTGTTGCAAGGTAATAGCTCGCAGCTGCTGGGGGGCAGAGCTAGCAGTGCGTGAGGGCTGGTAAGATGATTGGGTGCGCGTGCCCTCTGTAAGGGTACCGTGCGCGCGCCCCGGCTGCGTGCGCGAGCGTGCGGCGTGCGCCGCAGAGGAATGGCTCGGCGAGGAGGAACAGGTGAGAGACCGAGGAGCGGGGAGCCAGGGCAGAGAGCCGCCGTGGGGACTGTGGTGACGGGGACCCGCAGAGAGGTGCATGTTCCCCATCCGTTATAGGGTCCAATCATGGTGTTCTAAGGCAGGGCGGGTTCAGGCCCTGCCAAAGCACACATAGACTGTGGAAATATAGGGGTTACATACACATTTATGTTATAGGAGTTTATGATCACCACCAAGTTTATTGTAATGAGAGAAAGAGAGAGAGAGGTACTTTTGTTTTTTTAACCATATAGTGCATGTAAATTTGAATCCTTTAGGCACTATTTATATGTTACGTGTCCCATGTTGGTGACTACATTATTGTTCTGTTTGCTCTTTTCAGTAAAGGAAATACGGACACGGTATAAAATTGATAGTGCCGGAAACTTCTGAAAGGGTCTAACTTTCCGTGGTTGCAGGGCAAACATGTTTTGACCAAAAGATTGAACTAAATGAGCCGTACTTATGAGAAACAAAAACACATATATAAATGAACGAAAATAATTTGTCATAATGGATGTGCATTTGGGCTTCTTTGTTCACTGTAGCTGCCTGGAGTCAGTCTCTGTACACTTTAATCTCTCGCTGGCTGACATCAAAGCTCTCACTACCTCTGCTTATCACGTAACACTGCTTTAATGTTCTCCCTTTTCTCTATCAATTAGCATCTCTTCCAATTTCTGATGATTATGGTCCAGGCCCCTAGTCAATTGAAGTTCACTTTGCACTGATGTTTTAAAGATGCATTTACTCATCGATGGTAATTGAAATAAAGCAAATAATGTTGTTGTACTCATCCTAGAACGGTAGAATCACGTTAGGATATGCTGCTCCTTTTTGATTTAACATCATCTGAACTGGAAGAAACAATATTGCATGGGGATCACCCTCATTTTAGCCATCAGAAGACACAAGGTCATTGGGATATGCGGTTCTTAAAAAGCACCTTGCCATCATTCTACCCATGAGAACCAAATAGTGTTCGATGAGATAACCCTCCCACATTGTATTGCCCTCCGTCTAACTGTATCAACTTAAGGACATTCTTGTTTACAAATAGAACACAGAGCAAAACAAAGAATGCAGCAGTAACCCTAACGTGAGACTTCAAAGGAAACGTTTCCACTGCTTGCTTATGTTTTTCAACATTATTTAAAGCAGGGGATTTTCTGAATGGGATCACCTTTGTCCTATACTTAATGGCACATGAGTAGGACACTGCCTTCTGACCATAATAAAATAACAAAATGTATCAAAAGCAGAAGGGCTCCTGGTTCAGACCCCCATAAAAAAAAGATGTCAGTTGAAAAAGCGATCTGCAACTTTATGGTGTTTTACTACTGGCTTTTCTTTATCTTAAAAAAATCTAACCCAGAAATGCACAAAAGCAAACTTTAAGAAATATACAAATTGTACAATGTATACTACTTTGACTTATTTAGGGACTCATATCAAACTGTCACAAAATCGATGCAGTGGTATCAAGGTTGTACTCATTTGTTTCAAGTTACAAAGCACATTTTACAGAATGCAACAACATATTTTTTTAAATAATAAAAACATTTGGAAGATTTCACAACAAAATGGGTTATGTTCACCCGACCAAAATCCTTTCATTTTTCAGAGTTGGAAAATCAGTTAAAAAATGCTTTAAAGACCCTTTCACGAGACCAGGACTGAAACCGTTAAATAGCAAATTACATGAATTCCTCAGAATCAGAATTGGGCCCTTTTACTATCATCAGACTGGAAATTTGACAGTTGACATTATAATTAAGGATAAGCATATTCACGGGTCAGAAATCCGACACCCCCGAAGATTTTATTTGACTGTACAATATATTTCCCAAACCCGATTCCCATGTCAATTTGCTTTCTGGATTGTTATGGACACTTGACCGTAACTACGTAGCCCATTATTATACAATTCTAGATCTACATTAACATTTGAAACTATTGTGATTCATTGTCGAAGGACTATTATTGGTATTTGTTGGTATTTTGGGTCAGGCTCAGGCAGCATGTCTATGGTAGATTCATCTCAAAACATCCAGGGGCAGCATTAAGGAGCAGCTCAGTGAGTAAAGACACTGACTGACATTGAGAGTTTGAAGCAGGGGAACTTGGTTCAATTCCCGGTGTTGGCTCCTTGTGACCTTGGGCAAGTCAAAACCCACATGCTCCCCCTGGATGTTTTGAGATAATCCTTAATCCTTGGAACCTGTGAAACAGGTCCCACCAGTGAGGTTTGAGCAAGGGGTTTGGTCATTAATTTCATCAGAATCACCTTATATTATAATTTATTCACTTTATTTCACTAAGTAGCGCCTGTTATTCACCTTTTTTACACAATATGGTAGATTTATACCCTCTCCCTATGTCATGTAGTTCTACTTTAATTCATTCTATGCACAATACCTATCTTGGGTGCTCGAGTTTAGCACACTGCGAATTGGGTAGACAGATTATTGGGAGGGGCTGGGGCTGACCTGGCAGTCTTGGTACTTGTTGGCACAATTGACAACGTTACAGAAAGATGAAGGGTCCTAAAAAATTATTTCAGGGATAAAGGCCGCAAGCTTACGGCAAGGACCTCCCAGGTAGTATTATCAGAAATACTGCCAGTGCCATGCCCTACCCCAGGGAGATAGTTGGAGCTTATTGAGGTTAATGCATGGCTAAGAAAGTGGTGTAGGAAGGAAGGTTTGGGTTTTTTAGAGCACAGGGACTCCTTCTCTGAGAGGTGCTATCTTTATAGTATGGATGGATTGCACCTCATCTTCTGTGCTAAAGGGGAGGATGTTAGAAAGGTTAAAGGAGATTTTAAACTAGGAAGGAGGGGGAGAGACAAGCAAGAGGTAATGGACTAGACAGAATAGATAGGAATGGTGAAATAGCTAGGGGTATTTGGGGTGGAGTGGGAGGAAGTGGGAGGTTGGCCAATAGAGAGGTAACCATATTAAATACAGATAATACTAGTAAACTTCTAAAGACTAAATTCAATTGCAGTAGAAAGACAGGAGCAGATAAGATAATAGCACAGACTGGTAAAAACTTTAAGTGCATGCTTGCTAATGCTAGAAGCCTGACAGATAAAATGGGGGAGCTTTAATTAATTGCTTGAAGGTAGCAGTATGATATCATAGGCATCACTGAAACATGGTGGGATGAAATGTATGACTGGGGAGTTAATTTAGAGGGTCATTCCCTTTTTTGTAGGGATCAATCAAATAAAATTGGTGGTGAAGTATGTTTATATGTTAAACCGGATTTAAATCCTATTAGATGTTTATAAAGGGATTCATGAAAACTGAGAGACTGTGGGAAAAAAAGCATGGAGGTAATATATAAATACAGTGTTTGTAGGGATATGCTATAAACCACCAAATATCTGTGAGATTGAGAAAGTCAGAATACTTTTGCAAGTGGAGAAGGCATATTTTAATAATGCGTGATTTTAACTATTCAGATTATAATGCAAAGATTCTGAAGTCAGCCAATAGCTTGCACACTCTGAGCCAGTAAACAATCTTAGATATGTAATGAAAAATGAATTTTACTTACCTTCGGTTATGTTCTCAGTTACAGCTTGCACAGCTAAACAGTATACAACAGGAAAACGCTTCAATCAGTTTAGTCTGATCCCGATAGAGTGAGGGTAATTCTTGGCCAGGGCACCTGCATGGTCCATGGAGAAGCTTCTGACACTATCCCCAGCCTAGGCTCTTATTTATAGCATTTTTGTTAGGTTTCCTCCTATGAGTGCTAAGTGTTGTAGCAAAATGCATACTTAAACTAATGAGTCACACTTACTTTGTAGTAATCAACTCTATATATGGTAAACATGTGACAGAGTGAGAGAGAGCTCTGTTCACCCAAAGCACATGCCATGGCACATTTAAGCTGATGAGTTGTCAAACATGTGACAAGAGAGAGAGCTCTGCTTACTCAAAGCATATGTTATAGCATACTTCAGCTAATGAGTGGTAATTTCCCATACACAAATATAGACTGGAGCAATGAGATTAGCATTACAACTAATGAAACAGGTTTCTGGTGATGTTAAAAGACAATTTCTTGACCCAAATTGTTAAAGAACCAACCAGAGTATTTTGTGTATATGTGGGAGAGAGAGTGTTTGTGTGTTTGTGCGTGTGTGTGGGAGAGTGTGTGTGCATTTGTGTGGGAGGGAGGGAGAGTTTGTGGGAGAGTTTGTGGGAGAGTGTGAGTGTGACCGATTACAATGGGCACAGCATCGGTCGCAGATCCGCTGCTTTCTCTGGATGGAGAGAAATGAGAGGCCTGGAAGGGAGGGGCGTGGCAGCCAAACCCTGACAGCTGGATATCTTATTTACCCTATATATATCTTAACTGCCCTATACCTACACCGAAATAACCTATACTGCTTTCTTCCAGATCTGACTCTCAAGCTTCACACAGGAGTATTCGGAATCCACCCTAACTTAGAAGACAGTAGGGAACACCTCCCCTCCAATATATAACATTGCGGGAATGGGGGTATCTGGACATTTAGGGGTTCAGGAATCTAGTCATTGACATCTGGCTTTTTTTTCTAGATTAGTGGGGTCATTTTAACACACAAGGACATGTGTGTGTGAGAGTGTGTGTGTGAGAGTGTGAGTGTGGGATAGTGAGTGTGTGGGAGAGTGAGTGTGTGTGTGTGTATGTGGGAGAGTGAGTATGTGTGTGTGTTTGGGAGAGTATGTGTGATCAATCACACCGGGCACAGCATTGGCCGCAGATCCGCTGCCCTCTCTGGATGGAGATTAGTGGGGTCATCACACAGACACACACACACACCCCGGGACTAATTGTAGTAAATTATTAATGTAATACAATAAATAAACTCTTATGTCAAAAACAAATGTTATTATTTCTTATTACGAATTTATTCAATTTTTATAAGTGGGGGCAGGGCTAGGTGGAAAATGTGGAATTTACTCATGGAGATTGTGATGGCAGATACAGCACAATAGATATCTTCAAAAAAAGGTTGGACATCTTTTTAGAAAGGAAAGGTATACAGGGATATACTGTACCAAAATGAGTAAACCTGGGAAGGATGTTGATTCACAGAGAAATCGGCTTGTCATTATTAGGAGTAAGGAGGTAATCACATTTCCCCTTTTAAAACAGCATTGGATGATGTTTCAATGGAGTTTTTTTGTTTGCCTTCCTTTGGATCAAAATATTGTAAATACAAATATAGGAAAAGTATCTGTTGCCTAAATGTAGCACAGTTTGAACTTGATAGACATACTTATGTCTTTATTCAACCTCATCTACCATGTAACTATGTAACTCCAGGTTGAGGAGGTTATGTCTTATGTTTGTTTGGAGAAATGTATATTGTATCAAGGAATCCTTCCCTTATCTAGTCCTATATCCAGTACCTATAGCTTTTAATTAATGATATAACTGTTCCCTGAAACTCCACAACTTCTCCTTTATAATCTCTCCAATCCACTCAATGAGGCATTTGAAGCAAAGTTACATACTGTAACAGGGATTTAGCCCTGTCTAAATAAGGTGTCAATAGAAAGCCTCTAGTGGTATGAGGTATCCAGCAGGGAGATGGTTAATTGCAGCTAGAGACAATTAACCAGTCTCCACCTGTCTAATCAGACTTGTAGAAAAGCCTCCTGCTGGAAACTGCATGGAGAGACTCATGAGCACAGTCACAACTGTACTGCCAAAGGAGATGCTTGTCTTGAGCACACAGAAGGACTGTGTGCTGACATCATGACACCAGGAATCACAGAGGCACAGGGACCCTGGAACTCACCAGAGGCTGGCTCCTCAATGGACACCAACCAGACTCAGAGACTGCCACAAAGGGCCCCTGCTTACAGGTATCTCTTGGAATTTTGGGGATTATAGGTTGGTAAGGGGCTTATCCTCTCAGCCCTGCAGATAAGGACTGGGGAAGTGAGTTAGCCCTTAGAAAGGGATAATCTGTCTAATTGTTTATGTTTGTGGTTTCTGCATTGTTCAAAGTGATGGGGTGAATAAACCCATGGTTTATTTCCCTAAAATCTTTCTCCCTGGTTGTACCTCTGCACGTGTCACTTACACATACTGTACACTGCAGGAAACAGTGGCACCATGAAAATAACTTATCAAATAAAGTAATAAAAATGCCAATATGTGGCCCTGAAAACATACAGTATATCTCAAAGTATCAATGCATGAAGAGAAGTAAGAGGTTTTTCTAGACTTAAGCCCAGGCCTTCTCTCAGACCTGAGTTTCTGCAAATCCGTATTTCTGGACAATGAGGGGGTGTTCTTAAAGCCTGAAAGGGAACCATTAGAAAAGCAATAGTTAATATGTTTTCAGGTCCACATATGGCCATTTTTATGAGTTTAGTCTAATACTGGAAATATATACCACACATACACAAATAAATTTGCACCAAAAAATACAAAACCGAAATATGATTTTGAATTTTTTTTTTAGAACCATTGCCAAAACCCTTGTCAAAGTGCCCTCCATTAATTATTCTGGGAATAGCAAACGTACCAGAAATGTTAACACAATTAAAGGATTTGGTCAAATTACAAGTGGAGACAAATGAAAGATGTGATTTAGAGAAAAACTAATTACGCTTGAGATTTTGTTATAAACAGAAAACATTTAGACAGGAAGTTGAACGTTTAAGGAAGCAGCTTTGGGACTAATAAAATATGAGAATTTAATCCAACAACTGTAAAATGAGTACACATTTAACCCCCTGTGCTACCATATGGTCTTTCAATGAACAAGTGAGCAAATGCATTGCATCATAATTCCTCTCAACATTTATTTATAAAGCGCCAACATATTCAGCAGCACGGTACAATGGGAGAACATAATGATAGGAATGACAAACAGAATGGCATACTAAATAAGGACAAACAAATGAAAACAGATACGAAAGCTAATGAAGGCCCTGCTCGTGATAACTTACAATCTAGAGCAGGGCTGGCAAACATGCAGGCAGCATGTGGCCCACAAGGGGTCACCAAGCGGCCCGCAACCGCTCAGACCGACAGACCGACCCAGCGCTCGAACTAGGGGGAAGAGGTGGGATATCCAGCCCAGTGGCTGCATGGGCCTGGCAGCCCAGTGCTGGAAGTTGCATCCGGCTTCCGAGCCGCCTCTTTCCCCAGCTGGTCCAAGCCTCCTCTGCCCCCCGATGTGCGCAAGAAGTAGGGCCCGAATGGAACTCAGGCCTAACTTCCATGACCGCACGGCACCAGAGGCTCTCCCCCAGGGAAGGTTGTGTGGGGTTGTGTGAGAGTGGTGAGTATTGTGTGGGGCGGGGGGTATTGTGTGAGGGTGTGGGCTGGGAGGTGTTTTGTGGGGTTGGGGGTTTTGTGTGGGTATTGTGGGGTGGGGGAGGGTGATATTGTGGGGTGAGGGTATTGTGGGGAGGGTGGTATTGTGGACGTGGGTATTGTGTGTGTGTATTGTGGGGAGGGCGTATTGTGTGTGTGCGTGTATTGTGGGGAGGGAGGTATTGTGTGTGTGTGTATGTGTGTGTATTGTGGGAGGGGGTATTGTGTGTGTGCGTTTTGTTGGAAGGGGGTTATTGTGTGTGTGTGTGTGTGTGTGTGTATTGTGGGAGGGTATTGTTTGTGCATTTGTATTGTGAGGGTGGGGAGAGTGAGGAAGAGAGACAGACAGAGTGGAGGGGAGAGAAAGGCAGTTGTTGAGGAGTGTGAGGATCATCGTAAGGTCCAGCCCCATCACGCATCTCGCGACACACGTCAGCCGCAACCTGCATACAGGCGCAGCGCCACTAGGAATAGAGACACCGCAGGGACCGCCTCCAGGCTCCGCCTCCCTGATGACATGGGCAGTGCACAGCACGCTCTGACTACGAGTAGACATCACGCGGACACAGGTACTCAAAGGGTTAATGCAATCCATTATCTCACAGCTGCTACTGACTTCGGCCCTGCCTATCAGTACACAGCATACCTATGATGCTCACTCCCTGCAGCCTCCCCATTGGTTCTCTGTGCTTTATATGATCAGCCAGCCCCTTGGCAAATTGGCTGAGCATAAACTTGTTTCCATTTGTGTGCTTACCTCCAGCTTCCTGTTGCCTTGTCTTGTTTCGCTCCTTGTATTTTGACCTCAGCTTGCACCCGGACTCCTGACTTCTCAGACCCCTGGACCAAGGCTACGGACTCGACTATTCTACTCTCTCTACCCCTGGACCCCGGCACCGCATCAATGACAATCCGATCTCTCCACTCCTTGACCACGGCAAGTACCTCGACCAATCTGACCTCTCCTACCCTGACCCAGCTACACAACTACCACTCTACACTCCGAACATGTTTGCTCAGTTGCTGGTCGGTGGCTATCAATATCCCCACCTCAGCCTCGCGGTCCCGCCTTGTTTGTGGTGAGCACTTACCGGGATTTTATTTCCTCTTCTTTGGATGGAGATAGGCGGATGGGGAGACAGAGAGGGGATGGGGGAGAGATAGGGGATGAGGGAGAGAGGGGTTGAGGGAGATAGATAACAGTAACGTTCCCATATTTTTAATATAAAAAGCTCAAGAAAAAAGTATGTTTGTGTATGTTGTACAGAGGTGAATTCAAGATCCAAGTGCAAAGAGGAGGCCTGGACCAGCTGAGGGGCAGAGGAGGCCTGGCAGCCGGATGCAACTTCCAGTGTTGGGTTTCCGGGTCCCCGCAGCCACCAGGACGGACGTCCCTGCTTTCCTCCCTGGTTCGAGCGCAGGGTCTGTCTGTTGGTCTGAGATGTCACAGGCCACATGTTTGACAGCCCTGGTGTACAGCAAATACAAATATCACTTGTGGGTACATTCACATGTCTCAGACATCTCTGCAATCCTGTCGTTCTCCATTCTCTCTAAGCAAACAATGCTTATACTGCAGCCAGGGATTCTGGGAAATGAAATGAAAATGATCACATATTGTCATGAATCCCAATAAGCTTATGCCTGCCATATTATACAGCTTTTTAAGCACGGTCTGGGTTAAAGAAGTGCATAACCAGTAAACCTACTCACAAATAGCTGTTTTGACTTGTTGGACCTCATTAGTGTGAGGTTGGTTATACTGGCTTTGCAATGTATATATATATATATATATATATATATATATATATATATATATATATATAGCGCCATTAATGTACACAGTATAACAGTATAACAGTGCTCGTCTCTGATAGGAAGCGGACCTGAACGGCTGAGGTAGGGGTATAAGATAACCGACCAGAGCCAGGGGACAGTCCTGTTAGAGTAGTCGTAGTCGTGATCCAGGCAGAGGTAAAGGCCGGCGGCAAAGATGCAAAGTCAGGATACAGGATGAGGTGACGGCAGGCGGCACAGGAGCGGTGGTCGGGGTCACAGCCTGAGGTATGCAACAGGTAATCCAAAAGAACAGGGCAGGTTCAGGACACAATGGGGCCAGGAATACAAGGAAAAGCATACAATGATCAGGCACGGGCTGGGAGTCACTGACTGCTATTTAAGCCCTGGAACAGGTGCAGCCAATAACCAAGTTCAGGAAGAGGCTTGCCAGGAACCAAGATGGCCACAACAGCCATTTAAGGGCAAGTTCCAGCAAAACCCTGGACTGGAAAACTTACACACAGCGCTTCACAGCACGTGACAATCATATAAATAACAAAGGTGTTGTGGTAAGTGCAATTTGAAAATGGAAGTGGTTGCAACCACACAATAAATAAGTTATGGTGGGAAAAAATGTGACAAAACCTTCCAATGTACACCGTTCAGCAAATAAAACTACCACATGTGAGCACATTCACCTGTCTCGGACTGGTTTGCAATCTTGTCTTTCACAATTATCTCTTGGCATACATTGCTTCCACTGCAGCCATGGATTCTGGGTAATGACATGCAAATGAGAACGCAGTGTGTCACATTTTGCTAAGTTGAAAAATGTGATGAACAAACTTAATTGGTGAATAGAGATTCCTTGATATAGGGTATAATGACAAATTACAGTAGTAAATACAGCTTTATATGAGAGCAAGGAATAAAGATAGAACCTCTTCTTTAAACTACAAAAAAGAAGTGATATGAAATCAAAGAAATACGAAAACACTGAATAATTTTCTTTTTTTTAATCAGAAAATATAGCCACAATATTGGAAGATTTTAATGACGGAACCTATCTCAGTTGAACAATTACCAATGTTCTCTAATGTAGTTTTTAAAAAAAGGCTTAAAAGAGATATTGGCTCCTAGTCATGTTAGTTTTAATTCTATTGATGATTCTACTTCTGGGAACTGTAACTTCAATGGTAACTTTAGATATAATCATTGTAAAGTATGCACATATTCAGATGTTTCCAAATCCTTTAAATGAAAAGTTATATCTTTGGAGTATAATGTGAAAGGATTTATCAACTGCAGTTCCAAATTTGTTGTTTATATTATTTACGGTACTTGTGGGTTACAAAACATAGGGGAAATTAATATATATATATTTTTTAAATAGGATTTTGGAATATCTGAACAAAAAAAATACATTCCAAAAATGTTGGAAAAAATTATTTGTATGAGAAACATAACTGTGACTAAAGTTTTTAATATTTGGGGGAGGGTTGAGATCTACCTGGTAATATTAGATTAGGTGACAGAGATTTTATACTGTATGAAAGAGAACAATTTTGGATTTATTTATTAAAAAGTGAATTACCAATGGGTTTTAATGAGCATCTGGATATTATGTAATTTTTAAAAAAATATGAGTTCTGTATATTTTTCGTAACCTTTTTTTGAAAAAGATTTTCTTGCATATATGTACAAATTAATACATTTAAATGATGTAATTAGGTATTTAAGAATGCATTTATTGTATGTATTACATGCATAGAATTTGTAAAAAAAATAAAATAAATACAGAAAACCTCATCTCATACAGTACATTTTTTTTATGAATTATCACTGATTAAGTTTGCTTTATTTCTTGATGTTTCAATATTGAATGAATCATATTTATTTTATTAACCCTATTTTTATGAAGAATAATGAAGTCACCAATTGAATTGGAGCCTTTAAAGCAGCAATCTTCCCAAACTCACCTTTTTTTTGTACAGGATTGGAACCCGGAGGTCCTCTGGAGATTACTCAGATTCGGGGATCTCCCTGTTCCCAACATACATATCGGTGAAGTTACAGGCCCATCGTTTTTTTAAAGGGGATTTAAATGTCTGTCCAATAGGAAGCCACAACTCATGCTGTTGCAACTTCCTTTTGGCCAGAAATGTGGAAGCCGGAGAATATGGGGGAGAATGCTGCTTTACATTAAAAATATTTTTCTAAATTCAAAACTTTTGTATTGGTAAAGTTGGTTTGTGTTTTTATTTTATTTCAGTATTTAGAATAATGACATTCATTCATTATAAGTGGATTTATACATAATCTATATATCTAATAATAATAGCATGTTGTTGTTTAGCGCTGCTAGTTTTACGTAGCGCTTTACAAAGACATTTTGCAGGCACAGTCAATGCCCTGTGGAGCTTACAATCTATGTTTTTGGTGCCTGAGGCACAGGGAGATAAAATGACTTGCCCAAGGTCACAAGGAGCCGACACCGGGAATTCAACCTGGGAATTGAAGCAGGGGGACTCCTTCTCTACAGGTTCTGTAGATATTAAATTATGTCATTTCTTTTTTCCCATTTGCACTTCTTGCTTATGTTATTATTATTATTATTATATTAATAATAATAATAATAAGGACATGTATTTAAATACTTTTTCTTGGAATTGATTTCACATCTTTTTTAAACCGATCTATTTTTCTCACTGAGGTTCTACTTAGATTAATTGGTAGCCTTCTTTTTTTAAATAATATATATAGTAGATTACAATTAATTTTTTTAGATCTAGTTTCTGTTGGCAAATATTATTCACAGTATGTATAAAGCTTTAATAGAATAGTTTAATAAGGATGTAATTACATTATTGCAGGCCTGTACTTTGAAAAGTGTGCTTCGGTACCGCTGTGCTTTGTAGCCATTGAGGGCCCCCTTTGACGGTGCTCAAACTCTCGATCACGTCCTGACTGTAACCCGTTACTCCTGCTGCCACATGAACTCGTGCACACTCTGCAATCCTCGACCAAACCTGATACACAGGCGTGTGCAGATCTGATCTCTCATGGCCGCCCCCATTTTTAAAGGCTCCTCTCCCTTTTAGTCCCACCTCTAACACAGCAGTTATCACTGGCTGCTCTCATGTCCATTAACAGTCACATGCCAGGGGTCAGTGTGAGTGTGTGGATCTCATCACACAAGGGGCTATATCAACATAAAATGGTGAACACTATAAAACAGTGGAACTAGTTAAGACCTCACCAACCACAGGAACTAACTTTAGGGCAACTACCTAAAGTATAAATACTCTGGGTGCATACCTCCCCTTTTCATACTTTACTAATGTGTACTAATACACTACATTATTTTTAATATATTTTTTCGTCTTTTTAATGTTATACCCCATGCTTCTAAGCAGAGGCGGAACTAGGGCTGTGTGAGTGGAGCCACTGCCTGGGGTGCAGCCTGATCGGGATGCAGAATTTGTTTATTGTAGAGTTGTTGGAGCATATTCTCAAAATTCAGAGATTGCCACTCCATGTCAGATCGCACGGAATGGCAATCCTGGAGCTTTGAGACTATGCCCTGTATTTCAACCATCAGTTGTGAGGCAGGGGTGTAGTTGGTGGAATTTGCCCCAAGCGTAACAATAGGAATGGCAGGGTTGGCGTGAAATGCGTGGGAGGAAGATTCTTTTTTGTTTGTGATTTTTTTGCATCATTTAATGTAGTTTAATAAATTGTTTTTAACTTACTTTTTGCTGGTGAGTTCTGCAACACTTCAGGGGCGGCTGTACCACTGATCTTTTTTGTTCCTGCTTACTATTGTTGGATCGGAAAGATGCCACAGGGGGACAATGATTACCCTATCCAGGATGTACCATGCTATTTCCAAAGGGAGGGAATGCTGATCAATCGTGAGTAAAATAGTTACTCCACACCGGACCACAAGGAGACCTTTATTCCCCTACTGCAGCTACAGCAGGCTGTCTGTGGGATTTGGCGCAACAGGTCTAGCAAAACAGATCTGCATCTTATCTCCAAACCCCTCACATACCTCTCTAACAGCTGTGTTTATTTCCACATTAACCCTATTGGGCCCCACTTTATTTATCTACATTTTGGCTTCATGTAGCTATTGGATTTGGTTCCTGGAGCTTGCAGCCAATATATATATACATTGGCTGCAAGCTCCAGGAACCAAATCCAATAGCTACATGAAGCCAAAATGTAGATAATAAAACAGAGGATGTCTGCATATCCATCTGATTAAGTACAGTAATGTGCAACATGTTAGAGTATTTTCAGATGTCACTTCCAGCTCTGGTTTCTGTCGGTGGTGCAGCAAGGAGGTCGGCATCCTTAAGGCCCCCTGGTAAATTGTGCTACTAAACTTCAGAAGAATTTCCCAATTGGATTTGTTCCCTGCCAGTGCTATGAACAATTCTTGGTTACCTAAGTGGATATGTGGATATTACAAGCACCTTATCGTTGAACACGTACATTTTTAAACAACTCTGTTGCGCTCCTTCTCTTTCTTTTTTCTATGTTCTGGGGCTTTTTTGAGGCCTTCAAAATGAGGTTTGGGATCACCTCATAAAACGGAGCAGCAAGCAGAGCAGTTTTAAGAAGGGATAACTCTGAGCAAAGGTGCCACTCTTACTTAATGTTTTGAACTCCACAAAGAGCAAAATTCAACCACTAACAGTGACAAATTTTAATATTACTTGAAAATCAGATACATTATTATTATTTTTAATTCATTTTCTTAAGTCTGGACATTTTTTTTTTTTCCACTTACACAGGGGACTGTGAAAAAGGTGTGATTATCATTTTTTTTTAACTTCCTTCTAGTCACAACAATTGGAAGGATATACTCGGTATTGGTCGTGTTGGGGAGTGTGACTTCCAGTCCTGGCTTTCAGTCTGCCCACACTATTTCAGTTTGCCCTGCTGCATGAGCCTAATCAATCAATTACTGTTAATATCTGCCTTTAAATATCAAACACTTCCTTCCGTAGCTAGAAAAATCTGAATCTAACATCTACTCCTTCTCTCAAACTCTCATCTCTGTGGCATAAGCCTACACATGTTCTCCCGACATATGAGATACATAGTATCGAACTAAATAAACTGCTACCAAAATCGTAATTTTCTCACCAACGTACACACACAACAATTCGATTTGGACTAATGTCAAAATAACTCAACTGAAAGACCGGTGCAGGACATGGGAGAGATTGAGTAATAAAGCTAACGTTCTGATTTTATGTTACAATGTTTATAAATATTGCAGTAAAACATTCCGATACAAAATGTAAAAATAAACAATTACCCAAATTTGTAAAAAAATAAAGTGCAGACGACCTAGTTTTAACCTATTAAAAATGTCACTGTGATTAGTTCAGTTAGGTCGTATGTGGGTACGCACTTTTAATCTGTAATAACGATTATAACAAAAGACTTCACAGAATACTCTATATTGCAGAAAAGCGAGCAGGAAATAGCAATTTGGGTCATAAAGAACTGTTAACAATGTGTTCTAAAAGCTTACATAGTATATTGCAGCTCTGGTGTATGTATTATAGTGGGGAGGCATCTTTAGAAAAATATACTGTCATATGCATATCAAATGAAACATATTTAATGAAGTTCTTTTCTTTGCAGGAATCATGGGAAAGGCTGTACAAAGCATACTTCATAAAGAGACCACATGATGCAATGGAGAGCAATCGCATTAACTATCACCTTTACCCTGTTAGTGCACCAAGATGTACTCTGCCCGGTATAAGTGCCGGCACTCTGGGGGCCCTATGATGTACTGGGTACATCATGCATTAAATACTAGTTTTCTATGGGGAGATTGCGTTGACCGCTGAATGTGATCGGAACTGAAGTAGAGTATCCTCCACTCCCATTCATGCCATGGTGGGCCTCCCCGCGACTATGTGTTTGCTACAACAAACGATCATGTGGCTGAGTGCAGGAAGACCGGTGGCACTCAGGTCTTGCCGATCTTCGGCACTGAAAGGATTAAAGTAAGTTGGGGGTAAAAGGGATCTGAATAACAATACAATAGGGGGGTTGGAGAAATGGTGGGTGAGGGAAATAGACCTATGTAGTTTGTAAAGGAAGTTCGCTGCAGACTTGAAGTTCGCGGCAGCAAGGTTGGATATTACTTCGCACATTCTCTTTCCAACTGATTTATTTATGGTAATACTTAACAATGTCTCAATTTCCACTGACACAAATTGAAGGTATTGCATTGTTAACCACACATTAACTGCCTTGCACCTCTGTTTTTATTTGTTTAGGCTTGGCAAGGTGTATGGTAAGAAAGTTTGGTTGTATTAAAGTCAGGAAAATGGACATCACCAGAGGAAGAAGCTTCAGCAATGGAGCGAGTGAAATATGACTGGTACAAGGGGGATGTAGATAGCCTTTCAGTATGGGACAGTTTGGAGAAGTTGTTCCCCCCCCCCTTTTTTTCATATACTGTAGCTGATATTATGGGTAGAGTTAGCTGGAAAAGGCCGGTTTGATTTAGTTTTATTTTTGGCTACTTTTCCTCATATTCAGCCCACATGCAAATATTTTAGGATGTAGGTTATGGGAGATTGGCCTGGAACTGCATAGTATTGAGGGGGTTGGCAGCCATGCACTCTCATAGCTGGTTATGTCTCTCCTTATTCTTCAGCAAAGAAACAAATGGAGAGAACACGTTGCATTGTGTACATTTTAGTGGATAATATTTATTTGGTTGTTTTTTTCTGTCATTTTGTTGCACCATTATTATTATTTTTACGCTATATATATGCTTTATTCCTTTTACATTTAAATACAAGGAGATGAAAAAACAAAAACAAGGGAGTTATTTAGCAGATTGATCAGCTGCCAAAAAGTGGGATTTTTAAGTTGCGAAGAAATTTTTCGTGTCTAAATATAGGGACCTTTTAATGTAAAAAACATGTACTTTGTCTCCTTGCTACAAGGTCTGTCACTAAAAGTCATTAAAGGTACAAGCCCTGAAAATAAAACAGAAATGGCAACCAATTTTAAATATAGTACATTCTATTCCCCCGCCCCCCATACAGTTAATGACAGAGCCTCATTTGTTCTCATATAATTTATTTCCCTGGTGAATAAAATGTATGAACAGAATACTGAGCACTTGGCTGGCACCTTCTTCCAGTTGAAGCCTGGGCTGTGGAGCAGAAAAGTACGTTGGTACAGTAGAAGCTACTGTACTTCTTGTACCTCCGTTTGAGTCCAAAGTGAATATGGCATCTGCATTGGGGCTTGAGTCCTTTGTTTGAGTAGTCTTCAGGTACTTAAAGTATGTGTGAATTTTAAAATTGAATTAGTTGCAATTCAGAAAAAAGATGGGAAATGCAACAATAGAGGAGCAAAACAAAAAAACATAACAATAAAAACAATTATAGTCATTTTGAGTTTTATATATAAAAATTCATTGCCATTTTCTTGAAATTGCAACTCAGAAAAGACATTACCAAAGATTTTGGCATCAGGCATATCCTGATAGTATGGGACAGAGGGGTGTGCAATCAAGGGGACAAGATGGAGCCTGTAACCATGGAAGGGCTGGAAATCATAACCATAGCAGCTGAATCACTATGTGTAGGTCCCCCGAAAGCATATTGTTTAAAATAGCCTTTTCCTTTAGTTTTTTAATTGGGGGGGGGGGGGGGGGGTTCAGAAGAGGGGAACTAGTGCCAGCATCAATGGCAAGCTGGGACTCTGTCTTGCTGTTTAGAAACGTGATAAGTGGTAACAGCTTGATAGTTGTAAGGAATTGGGGGCCACGTCCCTTGCGGCGTGACCCCTCCTTACCCACTACCAGTACTGCAGCGGCTGCTGCCCCTGCCCCCCATCGCTACTCCTGCCGCCACCCAGCACATACCTTGAACTCCGCCGCGGCCGCCATCTTGGATTCTGGTACTGGTGTTACAGAGCGCGCGCTTCCTTCAAGGATTTATAGCGCGCCCATTATGCCTGTCTCCGCCCCCCGCTCGGCGTGGGAGTCTTCACCATGTCTCCAGCACTCTCAGCTGTGCTCTACTACTTCCTGGTCTCTCAGCCACTCACGAGCAGCTCCTCGACACGCCCCCGCCATGCCCCTTGTCCGGATTGGTCACTGTCGCTTTAAATATCCTACTTTGCCTTCACTTCCTTGCTCTGCATAGCTCCTTGCTACCTGTGTTGCCAGGAACCTGTGTTGTGCTCTCTTTGTGTTTATTCCTACAGCTATTGACCCGGCTCGTCTGAATACCCCCTCTGGCTCCTGAACTCGGCTTTCCTACAGTCTACTCTAACCTCTAAGACCCTCGGACTCAGCTACGGATTTTGACTACGGAACTTTCTATATCCTCGGACTCGGCAAGTACTTGACCATTCTTTATCTACATCCAGGCCTGGCCACGCTACTACACCACATCCCGGACACGCCCCCTCTGCTGTCAGTGCGTATACTCTACATCCCACCTCAGAACAGGGGACTGGTCTGGTCTGCGGGCTGCACAGGGTGACAATAGTATGTCGAATACACACAAACACACACCATAGAGGTCTGGGTGCACACAAAAATGTTATAATAAGAGGGTGTGCCCAGTAAGGCTGTCAAAATGATTTACCAAGCAACGGCCACAAAGGGTGAGAATTTTCAGATACACAGTGATTTAACCACACTAACAAATTCTAATTCCACCACATGTAGAAACCATTCAGTTAGTATAAGTTCTGCTTCATAGCAGGAAACATGATTTCACAAAATTATGAGACACACTCCTTTAGAATTGCGCCTGCAACAGCAGCTGCCAGTAGAGGAGATAAAAAAAACTGGGGAGGTGGAAATCTAAGGCATACAGAACGTATATTAGGGCAAAGCAGGAAAGTTAATAAAGCTGTGTCCAGCGCTAACATGTTTTCTGTTTCCTCAGTGTAAAAATCTAGCATAACTCCAGAAGTTTGGCTGATAGGCCATTCTTTCATTCAATAGGCCTGGGAGCGGCTTAAAAGACTGCGACAAGGCATGCCACAGGGATAAGAGGGGAATGCGCTGTGTAGATTTGGTACCAAACACTGGTAAAGCCATTGCAGACTTTAAGTGTAAGTCAGACATAATCATGATCCACCTTGGTGCGGGTGATCTGAGCACAAGTAATTCGCTAGTTCTAATCTTCCAGATGCAAGATAGCATTACGGGGGGTCTCCAGTTGGGTGCAGAAGGAATGGTATGCACCGCAGACGAAGGTCTCAAATAAGTTATCAGTAACCTCAGGCAGCCTCTATAGAAAATAAACAAATAGAGCACAGGGTCACAGCTTGGGTTGGGTGTACATCCCCAGTAAGTGGCCTTAACAGGTCCTCCAGGTGGCGGAACTGTCATGTCAGCCAGCTTATGAGGTCGGACTTGTGGTTAAATCCGCAGAAGAGATTGGGCAGGCAAGAGATGCCAGCTTATGTGGTAGGGCACCTACCCAACTCATGCCAAAGCTGAGAGCCAACTTATGCGGTGGAGCCTAGATGGCCACAAGGGGGGACTGAGAGTGGAGCTTTCCTGAGCACAGTGGTGTAGACAAGTCGGTCTCCCCTATACTTTTGCAGGGCGCATTGGATTGTCTGAATACATAGACTGGAGGTCTGGCTGACATTTTCTTTTCAATGTTGTAAGAAATAAAGCTTTGAGCTTTCAACTTCCACAAAAATGTGTGTTGTCTCCATTTTTAGGTGAGGTAAAAATCAAAGGGTACGCACGTTAAGCCTTTAACACGGGCACTGGTGGTGCTGTTCAGAAAACTGGTTACTCTGTTGGGCAATATACACACATAGTGTCAACTGCCGTGATGTTTTATTGTAATAATTAAAACGTACTACAGGCAGTCCTCGGTTATCCGACACAATGCGTTACTCAAAATGGCGTCGGCTAGCGAAGCGTCGTAAAGCGAATCACATTTTCCCATAGCAACACTGTTTAAATAAAAGGTTCCGTTCCTGAAGGCATTTTTAACACTAAAACACACCAAATATTTTACACAGGCATTAAGATATGCAGAACACACATAAATGTATGATGTAAAGTTTCTATTTATTGAATCCAGAACTGTATAATAAAACTTTTATAAAATTATAAAATATTATAAAATTATAAAACAGAATTTTTATACATGTATATTTAGGCACTGTACCGTATATAAGTTTTTCGGGATGTGCACTGAGCTTTGTCTGTGTTTTATGTTATGTCTCTGGTTTTAAATAATAAAACTTTTAGACAGGTTTAAGGGCCTTAATACACCACTAAACCTTCACACAGACTGATCTGGATGATTTCCCTGACTGCAGCCTTCTGATTGACATAATGTTGCAACTTTGCAAAGCGTCGTAAGAGCGTCGGATAAACCATTTTTGGCGTCGTAAATCTACCCATAGGGATGCATTGGGCAGCATCGGATAAGCCATTCATCGTAAAACGAAGCGTCGTAAAACGAGGACTTACTGTACACTATATTTTGCACTCTTTCATTTGTTCTTTTTCTTTGTATGACCATAAGCGAGAGCAGCTTCTAGAGCAGAGTCAGACTGAGTGAGCCAGGTCTCAATTATAACAAAGAGGAGCAGAGAGCGAGAGAGAAAGAAGTCATGCACAGAGAAGAACTTGTAGAGATGGAAAGTTCAGTGTGCGCTATCCCCAAAGACTCTCCCCAAATGTGTTGCAAGGGCCCTCCGCTGCGCCTATTCTCCCGCGATCAACGGGGTCACTTAGAAACATAAAACACAAAAAAGGGCGCAGGAGGGAATACAAAGGAAAAAAGCAAAATTAGTGATAATGCAAAATTATAAAATAATGACACAAAAACATATGACACATAAAAATAGAGACAGCAGAAGGATCACAAGATCAGTAATTCCTCTTCTCAAAAGCACCCATCAACACAGGGGAAAAACCCCATACAGACACAACAAAAAACCTCCCCACTGTCTGTCACTCCAAAAGAAAGTGAAAGGTAGATATGGACAAGACAAAAGCTACTCAGTAGCACAGATGATAAGGCTAAACAATAAGGCCGAGTCCATGCTCCCTGCTTGCTCGCTGAGGCACGCTGAGGCGCAGGGAAAGCGGGTGCTTTCCCTGGCCTTGCAGTTGCTTACCGCACGCGCTGTCAGCAGCCATCAGGGGGTGGGCCGGGGACGGGCCGGGGGCGGGCCAGTGACATCACGGAGCTGGTTCGCCCTCATTGGGCGAACCGCTCACGTGGCCGGCCTGTCTTTTTAAAAAAATGTAAAATTCCCCTAAGACCTGCGCTTCCGCAAGCGCGCGGAAGCGCAGGTGAGCCCCTACTAAAGCCGCTCTAATTGCAGCTGTAGGGGCTCAGTGCTGAGCGGGAGCGCGCGTCAGCACGCTTCCGCAAGCAAGCGCCAAACATGTCCGGGGCCTAACACACAGCCTTATCCACATACTGTAGGATGGAAAAAGCAAGCTTATCTTAGGAGGTATATGATGGAGTCCTCTTAGAGTTGGGAACAGCAACTTCCTGGTACCGTTGTCACAATCCTGCGTCGCTGCGTGATGACCTCAAAATGTTTCGCGCCCAAATGGCGCTTCTTCATGGGGTGGGGTCAAACAAAGCGCTGTGGTGTATTTAAATAGTATTGGGAGTTGTCTTACTCTCCAATGAGGGCCATATTAGGAGGTACCAATGCAGTGTGTGTGCAGCGCACAGCAAAGAGAGAGAGAGAAGCAGGTCTGGCAAAAAAATTATATCTTTAATGGGAAGCCATAAAATAGAGGGTTGCAGCCCTGTTACGCGTTTCGTGCAGGTTATGCACTTTATCAAGATGGAGGTACTAACAAACGAGCTATCCAATTCAAATGCCAACCAATCAGCACAGACTGAGGCATGGGACAAAATGCAAACACTGCACAAAATGCAAACACTGCACAAAAACAACATTCAATTAAGAAACGAAGGCTAAGGGACAAAAAACATATACAATCTGTGAAAACAGAGTCTCTGACTCTGGCCATAAGATGAGCGATCTGAAGGGGGCCATTCTCAAAGGTAGACGAGAATTCCACAGAGGAAAAGTCGGTGCACAGCCGAAGGAAGCAAAGCTGGACTACGTGACCATTCAAAAAGGGGTTTTATTGAGTAAAAATCATAGCGGTAGAATCCTGGCAGATCCTCTAACACGTTTCATGCACAGGGCGCTTTGTCAACTTCACTTCCACGCTTTTGTGTTTACTGTAGGAGAAGCTATTCAGCATTCTGTTTGCATATTTGCTTTGCTGTGGAGGGTTTTTGTCACTTTTTTTACTCACCATAACTTAACTCAGTATTATGGTAGGCTCCATCCTTTAGCTTCTTTGCATACCCAGTTAACCAACCCCACACTGATGAGACCCATTAAGGTCGAAACAGCTGTGTAGCTGAGACTGTGTCCCGTTGGCCTTGAGTCATCGTCCCTTCGGGGACTAAAGACTCCTGCTGCTTTTGGGGGGGCACGCCATCTCGAGCTGAGAGGAGTGATCCTGAGCGAGCGGTTGTGAGCGAGCAGATGCGGAAGTGAGGGGCCGGCGCCTTTGCCTGGTGGGATCGCCCGAAAGGGCTTAACCCACCTCCTGCAATTAGGGTGCCGCACCTGAGCTTATTCAAGGCAGACGATGGCTTTCGGTGGGATGAGGAATACAGTCTGGTTCCTGGTCGAGGAAGCCGAGAGAGACCGCGTGAGACTGCAACATGTGGTGGAGAAAGTCCTTGGAGAGATGCTGGAGCTGGACAAGACGAAGGTGTATTGCCTCCAAGACTTCCCAAGGCAGGGCATTTATGACCTGACCCTGAATACAGATGCGGATTGCTGGAACATCTATGAAATGTGCCATGAGAGGAAAGAGGATCCAAGGCTGTTGGGAATCAGCGTGGCCCCGAGCTTTATGCTGGAGGACAAGCCGCTTATTGTACATATATATAACCCTTTTGTACAGAAGGAAGACATTGTGTGTTTCCTGAGGAGATATTGTTCTCTGGTAAGGGGAGGAGAAATGTTAAGAAACGCTTATGGCTTTTTTAACGGAAAAATGCGTTTTTGGGTGCTTTTTAAGCCTGACCCAGAACGAGGAGGAGGAGTAATGCAACCGCCTGCAAGTTTTGCCATTGGTGGGGAAAGGGGCTTCTTAAAATACCCTGGCCAGCCTGTTTATTGCAGGAATTGTCACAAATATGGACATATCAAGGAGGAGTGTGACAAAGTTGGGACTGTATGCCGCAATTGCGGAGAAGAAGGACACACAGCAATGGCTTGTCGAGTCCAAAAAAAGTGTGACTTGTGTGGGGAACGTGGACATTTAGCACGGCAGTGCACAAAAAGAAAATCTTACGCCCAAGCGGCAAGGGGTAGTGAGCCTGGAGATACCGCAGAGTTTGTTGGACTGATCTTTGGGAAGGGACAGATGGAAGAGAGAAGGATGGACTTACAGGACGGGGGGATCTCAGAAGTGGAGGAAACCCCTGAGTTTCTACAAGGAGAAACTTCTGGAGAAGAAATTGAAGAAACTTTGGCGGGTTTTACAAGCGATATCTTGGAGAAAAAAGAGGAAGATCTCTTCCTGGACTCCTTGGCCCAGAAACCGGAGGTGGGGGGAGGGGAGGAGATGGGAGCAGTCCATCATAAAGATGCGGGGGAGGGGGAAATACGGTCATTGAGTGTGGTGGAACCTAGTTGGGCAGAAAGTATGGAGTTTCAAGATGCACAGAGGGTGAGGGAAGGTCCCCAAGATATCTTGGAGGAGGAAATGGAAATAGGAGGGAAAAAAGCTCAAAAGCGTAAAAATCTGCAAGGGATAGAAACAAAGGAAGATCAGGATAGCCAGAGTAAAGTGGAGCATAGAGAGGAAGGTGTAGAGGGTAAAGGTGGAAAAGTATCAGGGAAAGTAACCCTAAAAGAGAAAATGGAACATTTTGAGGACGCAGTGGGAGATGTTCTATTTTGGGTTGGTATTTTTCGGAAGCAGGATGGGGGGAGTAGTGAGGAACAGATAATAGAAAGATTAGAAAAAATGATGTACCAAAGAAAACAGCTGACAAAAGAGCAATATGAAGAACTAAAAAAGGAGCATGTGCAGTGGGTTAAAATAAAAGAGGCTAGGGGAGAGGTGAGGGAGAAGGAGAGTAGCGAGAGCAATAGCTCGTCCCCACAAAAAAAACAGATAAGCGTGGAAGGAACTAAAATACAGAGAAGTGTAAGCGGAGTAAGTGGGAGCGAAAGTGAAGAAAAGGCAGGCCAGAAAGGGATTGCACAGGCAAAAGAGGCAAATTGAGCGGGAGATAGAAAGGGAAGGAGCACCCAGAGAAAGGATGAAGTAGGGCTCACAAAGGAAGAGGTTTTGCACAAACGACTAGGGTGGAAATTCGGGCACAAATATTGGGATGTGAAAACTGTAAGGGACGCGTATGAAAGTGATGTGAGGCATGGACACCAGGTAGAGAAAAGTAAGAGAGGTTTGGAACGTATGGAGGAAGAATTAAGAAAGATGATCACAGTACTAGAGAGCGGAGAAAGGCGTTGAGTTTGTAAGGTTTGGGTTGTAAGAATGAGATGAAAGAATCTTGAAGTGTAGGATTCTTATCTTTGTAAAATGTTTGGTTATAGGTTTTTTAAAAGAAAAAAAAAAAAAGGAACAGCTGGGTGGGTTTTCTGGTTATGAATCTTAACCCTGGCTGTGCTCAATGGTGTGAACATGCAGCAAGCTTAAGCCTATAGGGAACCATGTATAAAATGGTTTTTGAAGCAAAAAGTGGCACTGTGTGCTCATTTGCATGTCATTTCCCAGAATCCCTTGCTGCAGTGGAAGTGCTGTGTGCTGGGTGATAATGGTGAAAGGCGGGGTTGCAGACCTGCCTAAGACATGCAGATGAGCATACAGTTGTATTTACATTTGCATATTTGCTTTGCTGTGGAGGGTTTTTGTCACTTTTTTTACTCACCATAACTTAACTAAGTATTATGGTAGGCCCCATCCTTTAGCTTCTTTGCATACCCAGTTAACCAACCCCACACTGATGAGACCCATTAAGGTTGAAACAGCTGTCTGTGGGTGGGTTTTCTAGGTATGCACCTTAACCTTGGCTGTGCTCAAAGCTGTGACCATGCAGCAAGCTTAAGCCTACATGTTAAAAATGGTTTTTGAAGCAAAAAGTGGCACTGTGTGCTCATTTGCATGTCATTTCCCAGAATCCCTTGCTGCAGTGGAAGTGCTGTGTGCTGGGTGATAATGGTGAAAGGCGGGGTTGCAGACCTGCCTAAGACATGCAGATGAGCATACAGTTGTATTTACATTTATATATAAATAGATATATATAGATATTGAGATACCATCACGGTCCTCTAGGGACTGGAATAGGGCAGCTATAGGACTTTTTCAACACACAGATTTAATCTTCCTAGAGAAAAGCAGAAGCTGAAAACAAATTAATCAGGCTGGACTTCTGAGTGAATAGGGAAGTGTTTTAAAAGACACAGGAAGCTGCCAGACTGAGAGTGACTAACACTGCTATTCCCAGAGAAGGGGAACAGAGAAGAAAGTGACACAGAGGAGAGTTTCTCTGAGCTCACATGGGGCCGAGGTCCCCTAGGAAGGAAGGACGAGAGACCGTGCTGAAGCAGGGATGTCCGATTCTTGGTATTTACAGAGGAGAGTTTCTCTGAGCTCATGTGGAACCGATAAAAAAAAGAAAATGATAAAATGATAAAAAGAAAAAGAGGACAACTTTTTTTTATCAGAGTATAAACAAACTTAATCTATTGAGACTTATTCATATACATTATTCTATCAATTGCATCAATATAATATTCAATTTCCAAGACAACAGAAGTAACCAAAAATACATAATGATACATTCAATTTGGACCATGCTACTGTCATGAAATTAATTTCCCAAATATAGAGCAGGAAAAATGTATTTTCCCTAGTGACAGTCTGGAAAATCATCCATTCTTTAGCTACTCATAATATCCGGGTTTTTATTACGTGATCAAACTCTTATTCTCAGCTAAGCAATTCAAAGAGGACTACATCTATAAATCAATGAATCAATCAATGAGACCAAGGAATAGATCCCACACATACTTGGGGTTATGGCACATACAAAGAAAAGTATATACATTCTGAATCCATCCACTCTATATAGAATGGTAAGTCAGTGCTTTTCTAACACTCATCAGTGTATTATACCCCTGGGTAATAAGTATAAAAGAAATAAGTCAAAACCAATGTGGCTAAATAAACAGGTAGGGGAGGAAATGGAAAAGAAGAGGCAGGCTTAATAGGTGTAGATATTTGAAGTTAGAAGGGACGGAGGCATCATATCAGAATTACAAGGAATGTAACAAAAATTGCAAAAAGTGCAATCAAATTAGAAAAACTGGATAATGAAAAAAGGATTGCAATAGAAAGTAAGATAACCCATAAAATGTCCTTTAAGTACCTTAATAACAAAAAAAATGATAAAAGAAAATATAGGACCCTTTCAGTGTGAGATGGGCAGGCAGATTATTGGAGATAAGGAAAAAGCAGAGGTATTAAACAAATTCTTTGCCTCTGTGTTTACAAGGGAAGAATCAATTTTAAATGTAGTGCCGCAGGAGGAACCCACAACCTCCATATTAATGAACAATTGGTTAACTGAGGAAGAAGTTCATAAGCGGCTTGAAAAAAATAAAGTAAATAAGGCACCTGGCCCCCGATAGCATACATCCAAGAGTTCTCAAGGAGTTAAGCTCAGTAATAGCAAAACCATTATATTTAATATTCAAGAACTCACTTTCCACAGGCTCAGTACCTGAAGATTGGCGTAAAGCAGATGTGGTGCCTATATTTAAAAAGGGAGCTAGATCACAACCGGGAAATTACAGACCTGTAAGCCTGACTTCAATAGTAGGGAAACTACTTGAAGGTTTAATACGGGATAATATTCAGGAATACCTAATGGAAAACAAAATTATTAGTAATAGTCAGCATGGATTTATGAAGGATAGATCTTTGCAAACTAACCTTATTTGTTTCTATGAGGACGTAAGTAGGAATTTAGACCAGGGTAATGCAGTTGATGTGCTCTAGTTAGATTTTGCAAAGGCTTTTGGTACGGCTTTTGATTGTGTTCCACACAATAGGTTGGTGTACAAAATAAAGCAAATTGGACTCAGTAAGTTATATGCACATGTATTGAAAACTGGTGGAAGGATAGACAACAGAGGGTTGTCATAAATTAAACTTTTTCAGGTTGGGCTAAGGTCATGAGGTGAAGTACCTCAGGGATCGGTACTGGGACCCCTGCTTTTTAACTTGTTTATTAATGACCTTGAGGTTGGTATCGAGAGCAGTCTCCATCTTTGCTGAAAATACTAGATTGTAAGCTCTTCGGGCAGGGATTGCCTTTCCTTTTGTCTTATTTTCCTGCACTTATTGTATTATTATAATTCCTGTACTGTATTCTTTGTGAAGCGTTGAGTACACTTTTGACGCTATATAAATAAAGACATACAATACAATACAAATTGTGTGAGGTAGTAGAATCAGAGCACAATGTAATTTCTCTCCAGAAGGACTTGGAGAGACTGGAAACTTGGGCAGGTAAATGGCAGATGAGGTTTAATACAAATAAATGTAAGGTTAGGCATTTGGGAAGCAAGAATAAACAGGCAACTTACAAATTAAATGGGGATAAATTGGTGGAATCCTTGATGGAGAAGGATTTAGGAGTGCTTGTAGACAGTAATAGTGCCCAAAGTCATACAGTAGCTGCAAAGGCAAACAAGATCTTATCTTGCATTAAACGGGCAATGGATGGAAGGGAAGTAAACATAATTATGCCCCTTTCCAAAGCATTAGTAAGACCACACCTTCAATATGGAGTACAATTTTGGGCATCACTACTTAGAAAATACATTCTGAACTAGAGAGGGTGCAGAAAAGAGCCACCAAATTAATAAAGGGGATGGACAATTTAACTTATGAGGAGAGGCTAGGTAAATTAGATTTATTTACATTAGAAAAGAGGCGCCTAAGAGGGGATATGATAACTATATACAAATATATTCGGGGACAGTACAAGGAGCTTTCAAAATAACTATTCATCCCACAGTCAGTACAAAGGACCCGGGGTCATTCCTTTAGGTTGAAGGAAAAAAGATTTCACCAGCAACAAAGGAAAGGGTTCTTTACAGTAAGGATAGTTAAAATGTGGAATTCATTACCCATGGAGACTTTTATGGCAGATACAATAGATTTGTTCAAAAAAAGGTTGGACATCTTTTTAGAAAGGAAAGGTATACAGGGATATACCAAATAAGTCAACATGGGAAGAATGTTGATCCAAGGAGTAATCCGATTGCCAATTCTTGGAGTCAGGAAGGAATTTATTTTTCCCGTTATGAGATTTCATTGGATGATATAACACTGTTTTTTTGTTTGCTTTCCTCTGGATCAATAAGTAAGGATAGATATAGGATGAAGTATCTGTTGTCTAAATTTAGCATAGGTTGAACTTGATGGACGTATGTCTTTTTTCAAACTCATCTACTATATAACTGTAGAGGGAGAGGGGGGTTGGCCCGGTATTAAAGGGGTTGCACCCCATATGGCCACCCCCTGACCTCACCAGAAAGGCAAGGGGTTAACTGGACTGCGGTCCAGGAATGTGGCTTACACCTTGTCATGTCAGGAAACTGTATGTTCCCCTGTTCCTATGTTTCATTATAATCCTGTATTTTAATGTTTTAAAGTGCATTTCTGTATCTCCAGTTCTGGAGGTCGCAGAGAGTTGAAATTTGGCCAATATGTGGAGTCACTGTAGGCATTAAAAACTGGCAAATTTCGACCCACTGAGCCCACCAGAATGGAACTTATTAATATGTGTAGATATTAAAGTGTATATGTATGGTATTTTGGATCTGCTCTGAAAATGCAGACTCCATCTGCTATGCTAATAGGTCATGAAGGGCAGCCGGATGATTGAGCATAAGCACTGTGATCAAAAGTTAACTGCCCTGATTGTTTACACTAGGAACCAAGTACTAATCAACAGACTCTGCCACTCTAATTGTTACCTGAGAGCGGAGAATCATCATACTGGAGTGGTTTGTAAGTGTTATGTCTACACCTACAAACAATGAAGATCCTATCAGATACTTCATTTGGTAGACTGGTCGTCGCCCCTGATTTAATTATGGGGCTACAGAAATAAGGTCCTCAGAGTCCCAGTACACATGGGCTAACTAGCTGGGGGGCATGGTTTAAACTGTGTCTCCACGTTAGGGATTGGATACAGATAATTGTTCACCAATAGTCTGTATTCAATGTTAAGAATAGGGTTACACAGGTATATAAACTGTGTCAACCCTACAGTTTTAGTAGGAGTTGTGCTTCTGATTCTACCTGGAATGTCACCGGATTGATGGAGAATTGCTAGCTGATACTTCTCCATTCCCCAACCCTAAGTAAGTGTTACCTTCTTGTCTGTTAATTGTACTATATTGCTGTGTTCACCTTTTTAAGGAATAAATATATTTTATTATATCTAAGCCTCGTTCAGTTCAACCCTGATATTTGGTGTTCGTTATATCTTGTCATAAGCTACCATGACAAGCTCTATAATTAACTGGTGGCAAACTGTGGGATTGAACTGAACGTATATTACAGTGTTCTGTGGGACTCTGTCATATAGTGGGAACTCGAGAGTAATTACGAATTCCTGGGACTAAAGATATTGAACACACAGTAGTGCAACAGTGAACACAAGTTGTAACACCACTTCACTGCTGCGACCGTGAACCATGAGCAAGGCTGAAAGCTCATCCAACATGAGGACCCAAGCTCAGCTGAAGGACAAGTGCCGTGAATATGGACTGCCCTATGAGAACCAGGAGGTTGCAGACATGGTTGACGCAATTGGTGACTATGAAGCCTGGCTTGCAGAGCCTCAGGATACGGCTCAGCTTGCCCTTATACAGCCACCCGGGGATCAGGGAGGGAACCCAGTGCCGGGGCGGCAGAATCTCGGGGAGGGAACGAGTGCACCTCCCGGGAGCAGTGCAACAGGAGGGGTACTGGTTGCTGCGGCTACCAGTCCGTCCACCCCTGAAATTTTGGCACAGATTACTGCGTGGGGTGACAGAGGGACACCGGAGGAGCGGCTGCAGTTTATCACTATGGCAGTGAACAGACCCGCTTATTGCCCCCATGTCCAACCCAACCAAGATGAACTCAAACTGGATCAGCACAGTCTCACCAAGTTCGTGGAAGGTACTGATCAGATCGACAGTTTTCTAAAGAACTTTGAGACACAGTGTCGGCGGTACAAAGTGCTTCCCCAGGATAGGCTTGCACGTTTGGACCCCTTACTGTCCGGCTTGGCTAAGCAGACGATGATGGCGCTTCCAGATGAGTATGCTGTTGACTATGACCACCTGAAAGAACTGTTATTGTTTCAGTATGGTATTACCCCTGAAGCCTACCAGGGTAAATTCCGGCAGGAAGAGAGGAAGCCCCAGGAGTCCTATGTTACATACGTGACCCGCATGGCTTTGTACGGGATACGCTGGGTGGAGGTCTATGAGACACGCACTTACCAACGCCTGCTGGACCTCATCTTTCAGGAGCAACTCATGCAGCAGTGCCCACCGGCGGTGAGGGCTTGGTTGTACGACAAGAAGCCCAAGACTTACCAGGAGGCGGCGAGGCTTGCAGACGACTATGTGGCCAGCCGAACCCTGATGCCCGCCAAAGCAGTAGCCAAGGCGGCAGTGGCAGCGGCACCAGCCAGAAAGTCTGCCAATACCCCCCAATGGACTCAGAGGCCGCCTGCGGGCAGCAGTCCACCGAAGGCGGGGGAGCTCCGGCACGAGCGCCGGTGCTACAACTGCAACCGCCCTGGTCACATCAGACCAGATTGCACGGAACCCCTGCGTTCCGGCGGACCCCATCAGGGGCAACGCACCCCAGCTGTGAAGCCGGTAGCCCGCGTGCGGTTGGCTTCCACCACAGACTCCGGACCGGTCATGGAACCAACTCCCAGCGAGACGTCCCATGCAATGCCTGTCCCGGTTTTATCGGTGCCTACAGCCAGGAGCGGAGGACATCTCAGCGCGGACCTGCAGCAGACAGATGGCCGGAGCAGACATCTCACCCCGGTAACAGTCGGTGACCAGCAAGCAGTCGGCTTGCTGGATTCAGGAGCTGCAGTGACCCTGGTCTGACCTGATATGGTCCGGCCAGAGGAATTGTGCCCAGGCCCTGGGATACAGATCACTGTGGCCGACGGAGAGCCACGTTTCCTGCAAGTTGCCAGAATCTTTTTGGATTGGGGGGAGGGCCAGGGTGTGTGGGAGGTGGGGGTTATACCCGGTTTGGATGCTGAAGTTCTTCTTGGCAACGATCTGGGTCTGTGACCTGCACCTACGACCGAGTGCCCAAACCCGCTGCAGTGGTGGCGGTTACCCGGAGCCAGACAGCGGCAATGGCGGCGGCACCAGTCCCCCAGCCTTTGGGACCAACGTTAGTGGAGGGCGCAGAGGAACCCGGGGAGGTAAGCCAGGATCAGTTGCAACCACAGACTGACTTACTGTTTTCCCTCACCCTTCCCCATTCTCCAGACAATTACATGACTGGGGGTGGCCAGAATTAGGAGCCCAGTTTAGGGAGGCAGTGAAGACAGACCCTACCCTGGCCGGCGTGAGACTTCGGGCATCCGAATCTCAGGCAGGGGAAGGCACTGAGCACATCCTATGGTATAAGGGACTCCTGTATAGAGAAGAAGGTAACCCAGGGATAGAGGAGGGATTGACCAGTAAGTGACAGCTAGTAGTGCCCCAGGGGTACCGACAGCAACTGGTATGGGTAGCTCACTCTATTCCGTTATCGGGACATCAGGGGGTCAACAGAACGCGAGCCCGGTTATTACAGCGTTACTACTGGCCGGGGTCATCTCGAGATGTGGGCACTTTCTGCCGCTCTTGTGATGCATGCCAGCGAGTGGGTAAGGCGGGCGACCGTGTGAAGGCACCCCTGAAACCCCTACCGATAATAGGGGAATCCTTCCAGATAGTAGCTATGGATCTTGTAGGACCCCTTATGATTCCTAGCAGGTCAGGGAAGCGCTACATCCTCACGGTGGTGGATTTTGCCACCCGGTACCCTGAGGCTGTAGTGCTTGGCACCATAGATGCCAAGACAGTGGCAGCAGCTTTGCTGAACATTTTTTCTAGGGTAGGTTTCCCTAGTGAGATCCTAACCGATCAGGGGTCGCAGTTTATGAGTGAACTGTTACATTGTCTCTGGGATGCATGCGGTGTACAGCACCGGCGCACTACCCCTTACCATCCCCAGACAAGCGGATTATGTGAGAGGTTTAACGGTACCCTGAAGCAGATGCTTCGGACCTTTATAGAGGCGGAGGGGAAAGACTGGGAGATTCATTTACAGCACTTGCTGTTTGCCTACCGAGAGGTACCACAGGAATCTACGACTTCTCCCCCTTCGAGCTACTATATGGCCGCAGGGTACGTGGACCTCTGGACATATTCCGTGAGGGATGGGAAGGGGAGGCTACTGCTACTGATGCTTCAGTGATCCAGTATGTAGTAGATCTCCGAGACCGGTTAGAGATGCTCATGGGGGTGGCCCAGGACCACCACAGGGCCGCTCAGACCAAGCAAAAGCAATGGTATGACCGGAATGCCCGTAGCAGGGAATTCATCCCAGGACAGCAGGTGCTTGTTCTCAAACCTACTCGGGAGAACAAGTTGATGGCAGCCTGGTCGGGACCGTACCCGGTTATCCGAAAGGTGAATGAGTACAACTACGTTGTACAGGTAGAGCCTGAGAGGCATAAGACATATCACATCAATATGCTGAAAGAATACAGAGCACCGAGTATGGGAGCAGTAATGGCCATTTGTAGCCCACTGCTGGAGGATCTGGCGAGCAATGCTCTGCCTGATCTCCTAGGGGAGGCTAGGCAGTGAAACACTGTGGAGCAGGTAGAGATAGGGGCACAGTTGAATGCTAGGCAGCAGGTAGAAGCCAGGGACATGCTAGCTAAGTTTAGGGCCCTCTTCACTGACATGCCAGGGACCACACATCTCACAAAACACCCAGTGCACACAGGGGATCTGCAGCCTCTGCATAAGCACACTTATAGAGTGTCAGCAGAGGTCAAGACCAGTATGGAAAGGCAGATAGAGGAGATGCTGACCCTAGGGGTAATTACTCCGTCCCAGAGTCCTTGGGCAAGCCCGGTAGTTCTAGTCCCTAAGAAGGACAAGACCACCCGGTTTTGTGTGGACTACCACTTGCTCAACGCTGGGACGGTGTCAGATGCCTACCCCATGCCCCGCATGGATGAGTTACTGGATGAACTCGCGGGGGCAAGGTATCTGACCACTATGGATTTGAGCAAAGGCTATTGCAAATCCCACTGACCCTGGAGGCTAGGGAGAAGTCAGTATTCATTACTCCAAGTGGCCTCTATGAGTTTTTTGTGATGCCATTTGGGATGAAGAATGCCCTGGCTACCTTCCAACGCCTGGTCAATAGGTTACTGGAAGGGATGCAGAGCTATGCCAGGGCTTACTTAGATGACATCGCTATCTTCAGTAATTCCTGGGACTCCCACTTAGGACATGTAGCTGCGGTGCTGGATAGGATCAGGGAGGCTGGGCTTACCTTGAAACCCACTAAGTGTACGGTAGGGATGGCAGAGGTCCTGTACTTAGGGCACAGGGTGGGTGGAGGGCACCTCAAACCAGAGCCAGCCAAGGTAGAAGCCATAGTTCAGTGGCCTGTTCCAAAACCAAGAAACAGGTCATGGCATTTTTGGGCACCGCAGGGTACTATAGGAAGTTTGTCCCACATTACAGCGCCGTGGCCAAACACCTGACTGATTTGACTAAGAAGCAACTGCCTGTGCTTATCACCTGGACTCCTGCCTGTGAAACTGCTTTACAGGCACTAAAAACTGCGCTTGCTGGGGCCCCCATACTGGCTGCCCCGGACTATACCAAACATTTCCTTATTGAGACTGATGCCTCGGACTATGGCATTGGGGCTGTGTTGAGCCAAGTGGGGGACAACGGTAGAGAGCACCCTGTGGTGTACCTCAGCCGAAAACTACTCCCCAGAGAGGTGGCCTATGCCACCTTTGAGAAAGAGTGCTTGGCCATTGTGTGGGCACTCAAAAAACTACAGCCCTATGTGTATGGAAGGGCTTTCACGGTCCTCACAGACCACAACCCCCTGAGTTGGCTGCAGAGGGCATCAGGGGAGAATGCCAAGTTGCTAAGGTGGAGCTTGGCCTTACAAGAATTCGAGTTTACTATTCAGCACAAAAAGGGTAGTGAAAACAGCAATGCTGATGGACTTTCACGTCAGGACTTTCCCTCTGAGATTGTGTTCGTTAAGGGTGCCAGCAGTGCCCCACTCCCCGTTAGTGGGCCACAGGTCACCCATTAAGAAGGGGAGGTGTAGAGGGAGAGGGGGGTTGGCCCAGTATTAAAGGGGTTGCACCCCATATGGCCACCCCCTGACCTCACCAGGGAGGCAAGGGGTTAATTGGACTGCGGTCCAGGAATGTGGCTTACACCTTGTCATGTCAGGAAACTGTATGTTCCCCTGTTCCCATGTTTCATTATAATCTTGTATTTTAATGTTTAAAAGTGCATTTCTGTATCTCCAGTTCTGGAGGTCGCAGAGAGTTGAAATTTGGCCAATATGTGGAGTCACTGTAGGCATTAAAAACTGGCAAATTTCGACCCACTGAGCCCACCAGAATGGAACTTATTAATATGTGTAGATATTAAAGTGTATATGTATGGTATTTTGGATCTGCTCTGAAAATGCAGACTCCATCTGCTATGCTAATAGGTCATGAAGGGCAGCCGGATGATTGAGCATAAGCACTGTGATCAAAAGTTAACTGCCCTGATTGTTTACACTAGGAACCAAGTACTAATCAACAGACACTGCCACTCTAATTGTTAACTGAGGGCGGAGAATCATCAAACTGGAGGGGTTTGTAAGTGTAATGTCTACATCTACAAACAATGAAGATCCTATCAGATACTTCATTTGGTAGACTGGTCGTCGCCCCTGATTTAATTATGGGGCTTCAGAAATAAGATCCTCAGAGTCCCAGTACACATGGGCTAACTAACTGGGGGGCATGGTTTAAACTATGTCTCCACGTTAGGGATTGGATACAGATAATTGTTCACCAATAGTCTGTATTCAATGTTAAGAATAGGGTTACACAGGTATATAAACTGTGTCAACCCTACAGTTTTAGTAGGAGTTGTGCTTCTGATTCCACCTGGAATGTCACCGGATTGATGGAGAATTGCTAGCTGATACATCTCCATTCCCCAACCCTAAGTAAGTGTTACCTTCTTGTCTGTTAATTGTACTATATTGCTGTGTTCACCTTTTTAAGGAATAAATATATTTTATTATATCTAAGCCTCGTTCAGTTCAACCCAGATATTTGGTGTTCGTTATATCTTGTCATAAGCTACCGTGACAATAACTATGTAACTGCATGATAAATGATTATCATTAGGCTTCTTGCATAAGTATGCATAAATATACCCATTTTAATATTAATAGCTCTCATCATCCATGTTCTTGAATACAAGACCCATTACTGTAAAGAGTTGGTAAATGGTTTTAATACAACAACTGGAATAACGATATGTCTGATTGTCTATAGTCCTTGCATCATCCGTGACTGCTGTTGATAATAAGAGATCCCAGTGTCAGCAGTGTTATCGGTCATCAGATGAGTGGGCTGTTTTATAAAAAAACAACTCTATTTAAAGTCTTCATTGAGTCCTCTTGGGCTCAACGTATCCAAATGATGAATCATCTTAGCTTCCAACTGGAGAAGAGTCTTGTTCCGGTCACCACCCCTCCCGGGCATGGGCTTGCACATTTGGCATGCATTGAAGGGTAGACAGGCCATGTTGGCACACTTTAAAATGCCTGGCAACTGGTTAATGGTTGAGGTCCTCCTTATTGTCTCTGTCAGCCAAGGCTTTGCATATTGCAGACCGATGTAGACTTAGTCATTCTTATAGCATCCGCATGGTTTTCCCCATGTAGTACAGACCACAGGGACAACATATAATGTATACCACATACCTTGATTCACAATTTATATAGTCAAGGATTTTGATTTGATTGCCATTATGAGGATGTGAAAATGTTTTCCCAAGGATCAAATATTGGCATTTTCTTTGGAGCCATGTTGTTTTAGCTGCATATTTCGTAGTGGGGTCCGCTTGGGTCAGTAAGTCCCCAAGGTTACGGCCTCTTCTATAACAAAATCGTGGCGGTTGTGCAAAGTATTTGCCAATTTTTTTTATCATGTGACAGAATGTGATAATGTCGTAGGATGCTTTGTTTGATGCAACCTGAAGCTGTGTTGAATGTACTCTTGATGTTAAACCGGTTGTTATGATAATATAATGAGTTATTATCTAGTTAATCCCTCTGGTGCTTGAGGGGGTTTAATAAGCTACAATTGTGTTAACAAAATACAAAATCTTGGGTTTGAAACTGGTCAGGCCTGTTTCTTTTGTCTGCTCTGAACTTCAAAGGGACTTAATTGGAGGGGGGCATCCTGGATAGCCCACTCAAGGTATCAACTGTTCTACACAAATTCTATAGACACGGTCTGGGTAGAGAAGCTTCAAAGCCTCCTCTACAAGAGATGGGCTTATGCCATGAGGAAAGAATGTTTTTAAGTCAGGGAAAAAGATTTTAAAAATCAGATGTCCACAGAGGTGTATTTGAGACCAGATATGGGATATTTCATTGTCTCTTACCAGTGACCTCTCTGGGGGGAAATCTATGGCATTTGGTAAAGTATAGGTTTTCTTTTATTTTTTCCACTTTTATTTTAAGAAACTGTTCTGTCTTATATTGTAACTGTAAGTTTTGGTGTAATACCTTTTCTTTAACCTAAGCAGTGTATTTTTATATATATTAAAACATTTAATAAGTAATGCTTTTGGCTCTGAATGAACTGGTGCATGCTCTGGGGAGAATAATTTACGCATTTGGACACGTTGCTACAATTGATTTTGTGTGTTAAAGTGCATAGTTTTTTCTATAATAAACAGGAACCTGAGGCCCTGGCAAATATTAATTGGACATCTTATTTGCATATCCCCAGGTGGTGGCAGTGGATAGATATGATTTGCAATGGAGTAAGGGTTAATATTAACTCACTGGTTCCTGGAGGAGTAGAAAGGTGGGGTAGCCAGAGTAACCCTGGTTGCTTATCTAAGTCACATGCTCACGTATGTGCTGTTCGTGGCGGTGGTATATTGGGACGGATTGAGGAGAGATACAACTCATTTGAGGGACCTTTGCAGAGGCGATGGGTGGGGCAGCTTGCGGGTTGTGTATGTCCTTGAATTAACGTGGTAGAAACCTGCTGCTTCCTGCCACCTCTCCTGATTTGCCCCCTGTGTCGGATTCTGCTAACGAGGGTTTGTGGTGTAATGTTTTGCCTTATGCCAAAAAAGGCACAGTAGGTGTATTGACAGGAGTAAATAAAGGTGATGATAACACTCAATACCACACAAATAATCTAAAGTAAGCACCAGGTGCATAGGGAAAATTAACATGGAATGCAAAAAGATGTTGACCGAGGTCACATAAGTCTCTTCTTAGCAGGCACTCATGGTGCAACAATAATGAATAGTAGGGAGGATATAATAATCCTTAGAGGAGCCTAACTGATGCCAGTCACCCACAAAAGGCAGGGCTATATGGCGACAGGACGTCTAACCTGTTAAAATGAAAATAATAAATGTTTATTAGGATATCAATACGCCTAAACGGGTGAAAAGTATGTATAAGTGAATTAAAACTTAGAATAAAATATTCCCCAAGCTGGGAGATGCTAGTGCGGTTAGTGATAGTGCTGGCTAGTAATGACAGGGTTAAATGCACAGCGAACCAAACGCTCTTGTCACACTCTAATGTAGCCCTCCATAATCACTATAAAGTAGCTGGATGGTAAATGGTGTCATACAATAAAGTTGCAAAAAGTATCACGCCATAATTGGCTCAGTAATAATAGGACAAATAAGCAAAGTAAGCACTGTATGTATAACATCCATATAAATCACATCATCAACCACAGACAGCAGCTCAGTGTAATGTGTAACACACTAAAGTAGCAGGCTGAGTACACAGTAATACACTATGTTGCAAATAGTACCAAGGGATCACAGAAAGTGGGTACCAGAGACAGGCTATGAGTAGCCGTGAATAATACAAACATATCTGCTGCCTTGGCTGCTGTGAGGATGTGGACGCTACAACCGCTGACTAACACCGGACCTCATGCAGATGCCACCGACGTGACGTCACAGCACCCGACGATCGTTTCATGTCGTGAGACACCCAGAAGAAGTGTATTGTCAGGAGTGTCAGAAAATCTGTGTCAGCTATTAATATTTACATGGGTATTTTTATGCATACTTATGCAAGAAGCCTAATGATAATCATTTCTCATGCAGTTACCTTGGCTACTATTTATTACCCTAAGGAATAACCTACTGTTTAACATCTGAGGGCTTATACAGCCATTGATCGAGCAATGCTGATCTACCTATGTCATCATATCCTGCTACATCTTTATTGTGTACATATTTATGTTATGTCATTCTAAAATGATTTACCACTGGGATTTTCTGAGCTCAAGAGGACTCAATGAAGACTTGAAATGTAAGCTGTTTACTGTACAACAGCCCATTCATCTGATGATGGATAACAAGGACTGCTGACACTAGGATACCTTATCTTCCACAGCAGTAGCGGATGAAGCAGGGATTTTAGACAATTAGACACCTCATTATTTATGATGTTATTTAGTCACTTGCGGACACAGTAATACGTATTATGGCATTTAATAATTCTCTATAGGAATGGGTCTGGTATTCAATGTCCATGGGTGTTGCTAACTATCAATATTCACAGTATGTTTTTGTGCATATGTATTCAAGTCGTATACTGGTCATTAATTCTCATTTAGTTACCATGGGTACCATGTATTACCCTTATGAACAACCTGCTGTTCAGTATTTAATTGGTCATATAGTCATTTATCCTGCTATGCTGACCTAGCTATATGTTGTCACTTCCTGCTACATCTTCATTGTACCATATATTTGTTTCACCCATTTCTTTATTACACTATAAGTGTTGTTACACCCTTTTGGTTCATCTAAGCCCCACACATTTTTGTTTATTTTTGTGCAGCTAATTCTTCGAGACACATGCGCAGTTGCATCTAAAATGGCCGCTGTGTCTATGCTGTATCTTAGCAACCATCAGTCCAGATACTGCATTGTGCCATCTGCTTCCATGGATCAACCCCGATTCTACGGACGCAGGAACCCACTCGCCTCTGCCATGCCTGTCACGCAGAAAAAGCGAAAGGCAGGAGCCATTTCCAAGCCATGGCCAAAGTGAAAGGCTAAGGCTAATAACGAAAACCTTCTGCTGACCCCAAAGGCTAAGGGTTTTAATACATGTAAGCCTTATTATGTCAAGAAGAAATTCGGTGATGTACACTCAAGGCAAAACAAATGGAAGCCAACCCATCGAACCCGCAGGCCACTTCCTCGATTATGCTTCGATGACTCTGTCGCTGCACTCCCAGAAATCCACAGTCCATCTTTTCCACTACTCTTCGACGATGCTGCCGCTGGTCTCCCGGAAATCCACAGGCCACTTTCTCCATCCCTCTTCGACGACGCTGCCGCTTGTCTCCCAGAAATCCACAGGTCACCTCCTCCATCCTTCTTCGATGATGCTGCCGCTTCTCTCCAGGGAACCTCCATCTCATCCTCCATAGAACCCATCCACCCAGATGTCTACAGCACCCCATGCACAAGATCCAGCTCGTTAGACCGCATGCTGAATGGGTTAAGTGTCGATATCCCCGGGAACTCTACTATGCTGGTAAAGATAGATCTTCTTTTAGAGACCATGCTAAATATGGATCAACGGATGGAGAAGATAGAGACTGACATAGCGGGGATACATAATTTGCTCGGAGTTCATGCCCCTGTATCTCTGATGCCGGAGCAGGAGGGTGGCATGGATGGGATGAATAGGACCTTCCATCACCAAGCGCACCCCCTCCACCAGAAGAATATGTGTACATGTATGCCGTTGACGAGGATGACATGACAACCCCGTCAAGACCACGGCAGGAGACAACACGGTGACCAAGACAGGAGGAAAGCATCCTCCCAGACAACCTACCCTCACCCGCCGCCACAAGCACACCCGCTCCTAGAAGAACACCCGCTCCCAGAATCCAACCCATATACGCTTGCATCGATACGGTGCCCGACATCATCCTGCGCAAGCTGCCAATCAGCGAGAAGTATAGGGTGATGAGTCCTGGTTTACCCCAGAAGTATGCCATGTTAATTTTCAAGCACCACGTGTCCTACTTGGTGTACTGTGGGTGGGCCAAGAATGTAAACTACGTAGGAAATCGCCAAAAAAAGGTTGCTTCCTGAAAATTTAAGGACTATTGTGGAGGAATTGCGGCGCTATTTTTCAATTACAGATCCTGTAATGAAAATCGTGAGAGACTCCATTAATGGCATTTTGCGTCATACAAGGCATCGGCCCTGGAAGGACAATCTGGTGGGGATCGAATGTTCGTGTGTTCAAATGTTGTTTATTTTTTGACTTGTTGCTTGTTTTGACTTGTATTAATAAAGAAATGTTTTTTACTAACACCATACTGTTGTGCTGTAAATGTTTTGACTTTCTGTACTTTAATAAAGGAGATGTTGCGTGTTTTAACTTGTATTAATAAAGAAATGTTTTTTACTAACACCATACGGTTGTGCTGTAAATGTTTTGACTTTCTGTACATAAATGTTTTTACTAGCAGTAGACCATACACCTGTAAATGTTTTGAATTGCTGACCACTTTTTGTACTTACTCCACCAATAAAAGAAAATGTTGATTTGTTTTAAATTGTTCCATTGTCTCCTTTAATACTGTAACAAAATACAGTGTTTCTAGAACATACAGTACAGTTCTGTCCAGGCATACTGTACTGTATACTGTAGGCATGCTCAGTACTGTACATCACAAGAGTATTAAAACAATACATGCTGTACGGGTAGTAGAATACACATATGTACTGGAATACATGTAGAATAAATGCATACTTTTTATTTTTCGTATTTATTATACAGTATATATAAAAAAGGTATTGTATATGGTCTGAAAACAACAGCATACTGTTTCAGGTTTTCTATGAAGCTCTCAGTTACAGTATTCTATCCTAATCAATAGCAACGGCCACTAAACTGTTGACTCCGGTACGTGTTTTTTTAAATCTGATTCTGCAATGTGCAGGCATTGTTGCACAAAGAGATATTATCCATCGAAGTCCCTCCATGTGCCGTTTTCCGCATGAGGTAACAACGTTTTCTTTTCTGAGGAAAAGCAAAAGTTTTACTGTAATGGTCAGACAGTCGCCAAAAGAAGTTCCCACAGTCAGTCCCACCAATAATTTTCTCGGGGGGCGTCTCCTGTTAACATGCGCATGCGCCTACTGTCGATGTGATGACACGCATATGCGTTTCAAGAAGGTTCCAATGCGCATGCGCCTAGCTTTCCACCAATTGTTCAGTATCTACTGTAGAAGCTGCTCAGCCAATGATATTGGTTACAGGGAATCGCTTGACTGTGCATTGATATTGATATTTCAAAAACAGAATAAAATACGGCAACATTACTCACCATAGGCTTTACCAATCAGCTTGCGCCGAGCCACTGCCAGTCCCGAATTCTCGATTATACACGTAGTTGACAGGTGACAGCGGGACTACTACGCCTGTAGTTGACAGCTGATGAGGCTGGAAATCGCTTTGGTACATGCAAGCTTGCTGGAATCTGTACGCGAAATCCAGCTAAGGCTGCAGGTATTTGGGCGGGGACAGACAGCAAGGGTTGCCGGTCACCAGGTTTTCATTGACGGTCGGACCGTTATTGGAAGCTGGCGCTGTCGCATTGCTTGCCAGCGACTGACGTTTATTAGTTGGTTTTAACACGACCTTTCGCCTTTTGAAGTCTCCATGATCAAAGGTACGGGAAAAATCTGGTGCTACACACCAATACCCTCCAATAACACCAGGATCAATACGAAAAAAACACGGATCAATACATAACTTTTTCCTTATTGCACGCTTCCACACATGAGCATCTGGTGGAAATTTGTAAAAGTCATAGTTTTCGATAAAATACTGATAAATTTGACCACCTGTTGCCATCTTATCATCTGTTGCATTAATCGCGGCCCATATTAAATAAGCGTACGTTATGTCGGGTTTTTGGTACACGGACTGCAGCGGTGCACTCATCTCGGAACTCTCAGGACAATAGAACACCAGACACTGCACATTTAGTTTTTAATATGAAAAGCCTAAATTGATACATTATTGTAACTTCTTCAGTACCAAGGTCAATTTACAATAGACCACTGTGGTATTTTTTTTAATCACCTGCAAGTCGACACATTACTGATGCGCATGCGCATTACAATTCATGAATATCTGCCACCTAGCAGATACGTGAAGAATTTCAACCAATTAAATCCGAACCATTATCAATAAACACATCAATAAACACATTAACCGCGGGTGACGCCGGCATGAATGCAACATGAATGCAGCATGAACGCGGTGAAGTGCGTGGTATTCGGAAAAAATCCCCAAAAAATTTGGAGATGTCGGAGAATAAAAGGGGCCGCAGCTGTAGCTGGGACTCCCCACGTGCTAAGCCCTCTCCCTGAGGACTCTGGGACATGTAGTCCCTCGCTCCATCTTGCGGAGCCATTAAGATGGCCACAACTCATGGCTTCCTGCGCATGTGCAAACCTAAAATGGCCACAGCACTGACTGCGTCGCCTACAAGGTGGCTGCCCCCTGCACTTCAACACAGCGCGAACCACTGGCGGCTCCTATCCAGCCTGCAGTCGCCCCCCCCCCATCCCCCGAAGGTAATAAGGGGGCTCGGCTTCATATATAAAGCATTAACATACAGTATTAGAGTATGGGTACTGTATATGTATGCATCGCATATGTGGGGGTGTATTCATATTCATGCTTTTGTTGCGGCTCTTGAAAAAAATTTGGTCAAACAAAAAAAAGTCTCTTCTTCCTTGAAAGTCTGCAGACCCCTGGGCTAGTTCAATATGTGCTGATGTGGCCAATCGCAGCCCGTTTAGCTGAAAACCCCGATTGACTAGAATGGGGTTTTCTGCGGTCGCCAGGTTTGTGGTGCATTACAATTACTTACTCCCATAGCCATCCTGTTGTTACTGCAATGATTAACTAATGTAATGTAAATCACCATACCCGGCTCCAAAGGAGTTTACTTGTACGTGGCAGTGCTCAGCCTCACACCTGTTCAGGGTGCTGGGCGTTGATGCTTGACTGTAACTAGGATGGGAGCCAGGAACTTTTATAAAACATATAGTGATTTATTGGACATCTGTCAATAATGCTTCACAGATATTAACATACTTCCTACTTGACTGATAACTCATGGCAAATTATAATAATATGCAGGACATCATCCCCTTTGTAGCTTTCACTCCTATGCTACTGTAGGTAGGTACTGAAGTTATCCGGGATTCATCCCCTTTGTAGTGCTCACTCTTATGCTAGGGTTGTACTTGGCTTGTTACCCGCAGTAAGGGTTAAACTGAAAGTTTCTTGCATAGTTAGTAATGGCCCGTGTTAAATGGACCACTCTGGAATACACTTCAGTTGCTGAATTAGGAACCCGCTCCTGTGTACCACATCCTCCTTCCGTTCCTATCTGATCAGGATGGCACTAAGGACCTCCTGGTTGAGCTGATACAAACATACTCAAGAGTTACTAACACAGAGAACTGCTTACTAAAAGCATGCTTCCTCCCAATCAATTCTGAGAACAATCTCAGACATACTACTGGCGCTTACTTAAAGGGTCACATATCTTAACTGAAAAAGCCAAGGATGACAGGTAGGGCCGCCGAAAGGGGGTGGCAGCTGGGACAAGTGTCCCGGGCCCGCTGGCTGCGGGGGGCCAGGTGGCTGGACAAGCAGTTAGGCTCGACCTCTCTTGGCTGCCGGGTCCCGGCTCTCCCCAAGTTGCGGCCTCCCTTCTCACTAATTGTCCCACACTGGGCTCTCTGACGTCGACACGCACCGGGACGTCTGAAAGAAAGTGTAGTAGCAAAATCCATTAGGTTAAATACAGTCCTGAATACATCACCACAAAGTAAGGGGTGAAAAGCCTCCAGCTGAGTCCCGATATAGAGAGGTAGAGGAAGGGTCCCAACACCGTGCTCCCACTCCCATTGCTACAGTTCTTGCCTCTGGACGCTTTGACTCAGCAGTTACAATGTGCCTTAATATGTTTCAATTCATTAACTTGTTACTCTTCCATGCATTGCTCAGTCTGTAGTGTATTCTTGCCTTTTCTATACCATCGTGTAGTTTTGGCATGTGTGTGCATCCAGTGTTTGTTTGGCCCACTTACCTGCTTGCTTCATTCACTTTTGCCAGCTTTTTTTCATTATGAGCTGGCTTCTGTGTTATTTATTCTGACTGCTCATTGTTACTTTTTCCATTTGTGTTCATTTATTCCGTGCCTCCACACTTGCTGTGTGTGTCCCTTGTTAGGTAGTGGTTTTGGTTCCTCCCCCATTTTATCTTTTTCTCCCCTGTTTTTACTCTGTAATAAAATGTGTTTATTTCTCTGATATACTTGAGTGCTCCTTTAAGGTCATGTGAAAAAGAAAGTACACCTTCTTTGAATTCCATGGTTTTACATATCAGGACATGATAACAATCATCTGTTCCTTAGCAGGTCTAAAAATTAGGTAAACACAACCCCAGATGAACAACAACACATGACATATTACACTGTGTCATGATTTATTTAACAAAAATAAAGCCAAAATGTTGAAGCTGTGTGTGAAAAACTAAGTACACCCTTACTGCTTCCAAAGGAATTAAGATGCTAAGTAGCAGACAGGTGCTGCTAATCAAATGCCCTTGATTAATTGATCATCAGCAAGTGTGACCACCTCTATAAAAGCCTAAGTTTTAACAGTTTGCTGGTCTGGAGCATTCAGGTGTGTGTTAACACATATGCCAAGGAGGAAAGACATCAGCAATGATCTTAGAGAAGCAATTGTTGCAGCCCATCATACTGGGAAGGGTTATAAAGCCATTTCCAAACAATCTAAAGTCCATCATTCTACAGTTAGAAAGATTATTCAAAAGTGGAAAACATTCAAGACAGTTACCAATCGTCCCAGGAGTGGACATCCCAGCAAATTCACCCCAAGGTCAGACCGTGCAATGCTCAGAGAAATTGTCAAATACACAAGAGTTACATCTCAGACTCTACAGGCCTCAGTTAGCATGTTAAATGTTAAAGTTCATGACAGTACAATTAGAAAAAGACTGAACAAGTATGGTTTGTTTGGAAGGGTTGCCAGAGAAAGCATCTTCTCTCTAAAAAGAACATGGCAGCACGGCTTAGGTTTGCAAAGTTGCATCTTAACAAACCACAAGTCTTCTGGAACAAAGTCCTTTGGACAGACGAGAACAAAGTCCTTTGGACAGACGAGACCAAAGTGGAGATGTTTGGACATAATGCACAGCGCCACGTTTGGCAAAAACGAAACACAGCATATCAGCACAAACACCTCATACCAACTATCATGCACGGTGGTGGAGGGGTGATGATTTGGGATTGTTTTGCAGCCACAGGACCTGGGAACCTTGCAGTCATTGAGTCGACCATGAACTACTCTGTATACCAAAGTACTCTAGAGTCAAATGTGAAGCCATCTGTCTGACAGCTAAAGCTTGGTCGAAATTGTGTCATGCAACAGGACAATGATGCCGAGCACACCAGCAAATCTACAACAGAATGGCTGAAAAAGAAAAGAATCAAGGTGTTGCAATGGCCCAGTCAAAGTCCAGACCTCAACTCGATTGAAATGCTGTGGCTGGACCTTAAGAGAGCTGTGCATAAACAAATGCCTGCAAACCTCAATGAACTGAAGCAACGTTGTAAAGAAGAGAGGGCCAAAATTCCTCCACAACGATGTAAGAGATTGATAAAGTCACACAGAAAACGATTACTTCAAGTTATTGCTGCTCAAGCTGGTTCTACAAGCTATTGAATCATAAGGTGTACTAAGTTTTTCACACATGGCTTCTCCATTTTGGCTTTATTTTTGTTAAATAAATCATGACACAGTGTAATATGTCATGTGTTGTTGTTCATCTGAGGTTGTATTTACCTAATTTTTAGACCTGCTAAGGAACAGATGATTGTTATTATGTCCTGATATGTAAAACCATGGAATTCAAAGAGGGTGTACTTTCTTTTTCACATGACTGTGTATATATATATAACACACAAAAGAACAAAGAAAACCCTATTACAAGCACTCAGACATATCTGAAAAACTATGTGACACAAGATGCAGACAAAATGAATTACCAAAACGGAATAATTTATTGTAAATCTACATCTAACACAACAAAAAAAAGACAAGTGACAGACATGGAAGCAGACTAGACAAAACAACCTCCTGTAAACAATAACAAATAATATTGGACCAAAAAATAATTTAAATGATAAAGGGACACATGATAAGGAACAACAGAAATGGAGATGACACCTGTATTAAGAGTGACTACGGGAGCAAAAGTTCCCAGGGTCAACAGTGACCGGCCGGTCAGTATGAACAGAGTAAGTATAAACCCCTCCTACATTGCCCTATAATTCAAACATGCTAAGGAAACAGTCTAAATGACAAAAAGCAGTCAAAAAATGAGAAAAAAAAATACTGAGCACTATATGTGTATTAATCAAAGGCAGGGGGAAATTCCACCTTGCCAAGGAAATTAGATGTTCTCCCCCCCCCCCACTGACTACCATAAAACAAAAAAAGAAAAACCCCATGCAAGCGAGCAACCGTCCTAATAATTAGCTCAGAGATGTAGTCAATATCTGAGACAGACGGTAGGAGGTTATGAAACTGCTAGCTGTCACGAAGTATCAGAAGCATGTCACCACAAGTCCCAGTGCAAATCAGGTCTGAGTAAAGGCTATAAAAGCCTAAGTTTTAGCAGTTTGCTGGTCTGGAGCATTCAGGTGTGCATTCAGGCATCTGTCTGCTAAACCCCACAACGTGTTTGGACCCTGTGGTCTTCTTACATAAAATGGTAACATAAACACAGCAGCGTTTTAAACAGTGCGCACCAATGACGTCATTTGGCGCCAAAAGATCCTGCACCAATCCCAACACAGAGCCAATAGAGACCCAGATGTTAAAATATCTTGTCCAGCTGATACAAATAAAGTATGCACCGGATATATTAATTTATAAAATGTTTTACCAGGAAGTAAGAGTTACCTCTCGTTTTCAAGTATGTCCTGGACATAGTTAATATGACAAATAATACATGGCTACAAATTCAGTTACATAAATGAACAGGGTATACATTATATACAATGCATTGCATGCACAGTTAGAGAAGATGTATATTATAGGCTTATGTAACAGTTACAGACCAGATTAAAATGTGAGATAGCCTTAATTTTGAAAGAACTTAAACTGGTGGTGGATGTGAGAGTCTCCGGTAGGTTGTTCCAGTTTTGGGGTGCACGGTAAGAGAAGGAGGAATGGACGGATACTTTGTTGAGCCTTGGGACGATGAACAGTCTTTTGGAGTCTGATCTCAAATGATAAGTGCTGCATGTGGTAGGGGTGAGGAGCTTGTTCAGATAGATCGGTAGCTTGGAAAACAATAACAATAGCGCTCAAAACAAACCCAAAATATGATAATAATAATAATGATCACTATTGTGACAGTGGTAATGTGATAAATACAATCAGTGACAGTGCAAAAACAGTGATGGTGCACGTGCCTATTTAAAGTGCATATATAAGGTGAAAAAAACCTCAAAATAAACTACAACCCTTGAAAAAAGACTGTTTCACTTGTCTTCTCATGGATAATTTTCAAAGCGTCAGGGGAGTTCGTCTCGAAGTCATAAAAAATAGAAAAAACATATCATAGTGCAAAAATGTTTAAACAGTGAAAAAAAGCTGTGTGTGCTGTGCACGCGCATAGTAAGTGAAACTTCTTTGACTTTTGTCACAGAAATTGTATTTGTATTGGTGATGTTTTAATTAAAAATCAAAATACAATTTCATTGACAAAACGCAAATAAATTTGACTTAGAACATGCGTACACATCCCTTGTATTTGCACTAAGCGTGAATTCCTCGTGTGTGCGTGACTGTGTGTGTGTGCGTGACTGTGTGTGTGTGCGTGTGACTGTGTGTGTGCGTGTGACTGTGTGACTGTGCGACTGTGCGTGTGACTGTGCGACTGTGCGTGTGACTGTGCGTGTTACTGTGTGCGTGACAGTGCGTGTACGCGTGACAGTGCACGTGACAGTGCACGTGACAGTGCACGTGACAGTGCGTGTGCACGCGACTGACTGTGCGCGCGACTGACTGTGCGTGTGACTGTGTGTGTGTGCGTGACCATGTGCGTGTGTGTGTGACCGTGTGCGTGCGTGTGACCGTGTGACGTATGCGCAGCCCCCCTGCACCTCACACATCCCCCTAACCTATTCACAGTCAGTGTGTGTATGTCAGTCAGTGTGTGTGTATGTCAGTCAGTGTGTGTGTATGTGTCAGTGTGTGTGCATGTGTGTCAGTCAGTGTGTGTGTATGTGTCAGTGTGTGTGCATGTGTGTCAGTCAGTGTGTGTGTGTATGTGTGTCAGTCAGTGTGTGTGTGTGTATGTGTGTCAGTCAGTGTGTGTGTCTGTGTGTGTATATATGTATGTGTGTGTGTCTGTCACTGTATGTGTGTCTCTCTTTCTGTGTCCTGCCCCCTCTCTCCTGACTCCTCCCTCCCCTCCCCCCCTCACAGACAGGCAGAGCTGCGGACTCGCGGCGGCTCTGCCTGAGACTCTCCTCCCTCCCCTCCCCCCCTCACAGACAGGCAGAGCTGCGGACCCGCGGCGGCTCTGCCTGAGACTCTCCTCCCTCCCCCCCCCCCTCACAGACAGGCAGAGCTGCGGACCCGCGGCGGCTCTGCCTGAGACTCTCCTCCCTCCCCCCCCCCTCACAGACAGGCAGAGCTGCGGACCCGCGGCGGCTCTGCCTGAGACTCCTACTCCCCTCACAGACAGGCAGAGCTGCGGACCCGCGGCGGCTCTGCCTGAGTCTCTCCTCGCCCCCCCCCCACCCCCCGGCGAGACGCGGCCACACCGGGCACCGGGCAGATACCTAATAAAGGCCCCCCCCCTCCGGAAGTGCTGCGTGGGCAGAGGCAGTGTCGGCGGGGAAGGGGGGCAGCGTGTCATCGTCAGCGGGAGCTGGCTTGGTGCTGTGGGGAACGCAGCTCACTCTACCCCCCCCCCCCCGTTCCATGCCTCGGCCGAGGGAGGTCAGCAGGAGTGGCGGCAATTAAATTTTGAGGGCTGCCGCCGCCGCATGTCAGCGGGTGGGGGGAGCAGAGCTCGTTATGAGCTGCGGCGGCGGATACCCTCCATGATCCCTGGGCTCCTCTCCTCGACCCCGGCGGCGCTGAGTCAGCGGGACGCAGGAAAGCGGAGGTAGGGAGGAGAGAGGCTGCGCAGCATGTCAGCGGCCGTTAGGAGCGGCGGCTATCGCCGCCGCATATGTCATGGTGTGTGGGGGGTGTGGGGCTGGGTAGGGTGTGGGGGGATGATTAGGAGCGGCGCCGGCGGCTATCGCCGCCGCCGCCGCATCTGATTTGTGGAGCGGGTGTGATGTCAGTGTTGGGGTCGGGCTGAGCCAGAACACAGCCCGGCCTCAACTGCCAGCACTGACGTCACATCCGTTTCATTTCTGTCTCCACAATTCTTTTTTGCCCCATCACGAATGAGGCGCCACTAAGGAAGTTTCACTTCAAAAAGTGAAATTTCTACCAAAATGACTACTCACATTTTAAGTAGTCAATTTAGACAGTCATCCAACTTAAGGGGTGGATGCGCCCTATGTGTGAACAGCAGCCACCAATCACAACCTCCAAGGGAGAAACAAGAGAGAGACCATATAGTGCAGAGGTAATACAATTATATTGTCAAAACATGATTCAAGGCTTACACGTCATATGGTCGATGTCGGCACTCATATGCAGCAGTTGGCGGATAGCCCAGCGGCTCGCGATTCCTCTGGGTATCTGGTCACCTCTGCTCTCTCTGGAGACACTTGTATTCACACCGGAGCTTTCGTCCCTTCACTTCCGGCACGCCGAGGGACTCACAGGCTCCCGCTGCGTCACTTCCGGTGCGCCTTGGACTTCCGGATCGGATGGTAACAGTGAATTGCAAGTGCCTCCCTTCTCGTGGCTGTTGGACTGGAACACTCTACGCGTTTCGTCGCTCTATCTGGCGACTTCCTCAGGAGTGACTAATAGCTGCTAACTGAACTGTTATATACCCTAATGCCCTCCCTCTAATTAAGACCTCATTCTACAATTAAAGTGGTATTACATAAAATCGATGGTTCATTTACATTCAATTGAGGTGGTATCATATGTAATAACAGAGTGGGTTGGTATAGTGTCATACACTTCATATGTCTTGTTTATCATTTATACAGTGTCAAATCAAACTTAAGAATAATGCAAGGAAATATACATGGCTTCATATGAAATATAAAAAATTAATAATAAAAATTTAAAAATTATTTAAAAAACTATCTCACTTATAAATCAAGTTTATACACTATTAAAATTACGGCGATTGCGGTTGTGCTCAAACAAAGGGAAGAAAGAAAAAGAAAAAGAAAAACGGGATTAATAGAATATCATATTATATTGCAATCAACATCACAGGAACACCCCTAGTTCAATATCCACATTGAGTCCTCTAGGCAGTAGAGTTTTCAATGTGAAGATCCAGTAGGCTTCCCTTTTAGTTAGTAGGACATCACGGTCGCCCCCTCTCCAGTGCGGTAGTACTTTTTCTAAGACCGTAAAGGTCAATCCTGTGGTGTTACCTTTGTGATGTTTAATAAAATGATCTGACAAAAGGTGTGTGGTTAGCCCTCTTCTGATGTTGCCTATATGTTCTAGGATTCTAATCCTTACATCCCTGGAAGTTTTGCCAATATATTGAAGACCACATGGACATGTGATCATATAAATTACATAGTCACTTCTGCATGTAACATGGTGTTTGATATCATATTTTTCTTTTGTCACATGTGATACAACAATGGGGGAAGGGAAGGGGATGAAAACCCTCGCATCAGCCTATAATTAAGTGAAATAAACAACGGTGCAATAAGGGGAGAGAACTGGATGAATACTAGAAAACAAAGACACCCTCAGGGCAGCACTCGTTGTATATGATAATGTAGTGATGATAGACTTAAAATTAAAATGCTTTAATTATGTTAGTTAAAATAAGTGTCAAAATCGTTGAAATAAATGAACAACTGGATGTAGTGATGATAGACTTAAAATTAAAATGCTTTAATTATGTTAGTTAAAATAAGTGTCAAAATCGTTGAAATAAATGAACAACTGGTTTAATGTAGTGATGATAGACTTAAAATTAAAATGCTTTAATTATGTTAGTTAAAATAAGTGTCAAAATCGTTGAAATAAATGAACAACTGAACAAATGACTGCTTTTTGGTCACTAGTGACATCACCTCCCTTTACACATTGATAGATCATATTCAGGGATTTGAAGCTATTGACAGAGTACTTGCTAAAGATAAAGATCTATCCCATGAACACGCTAATTTTATTTTGGATGGTATCCTTTTTATTTTGAGAAATAACTATTTCTGGTTTGAGGATACATTTTATTTACAGAAGCGAGGAACCGCCATGGGTACCAAATTTGCACCCAGTTATGCTAATCTATTTATGGGAATATGGGCAGATGACTATATTTGGTCCATCCCTGAACTGGGTGCAAATTTGGTCCTATGGCGGAGATTTATTGATGATATCATTTTCATTTGGAGAGGTGAAGAAACAGATCTTTTAAGATTCATTGAATACATCAACGATAATGATTCCAATCTTAAATTCACATGTAATTATAGTAAGATTTCTGTCAACTTCCTTGATCTGACTATATTTGCAGAGGAAGGGTGTTTAAAAACCAAAACCTTCTACAAGGAAGTTGACAGTAATAATTATATCTTGCCTTCGAGTTGCCACCATCAAAGTTGGTTAACTAATGTGCCTTATGGCCAATTCAGAAGGGTAAGACGTAATTGCTCAGATCTTAATAGCTTTGAAGTTCAATCCAAAGTATTGGAGAATAGGTTCCTAAATAGGAAATATATTCCTGGTAATTTAAAAAATGCAATAACAAAAGCAAGAGATCTAGATAGAAGTAATCTGCTGAAAACAAAGGAAAAATCAGACACAACGAATAAAGATAAATTCAGTTTTTCATTTTTAACCAATTTTAATAAAGATTCAAAAAAATTGTAAAAATCATAAAGAAATATTGGCATATCATTCAAAATGACATAATACTAGGTGAGGTGGTTCCACAAGTGCCCCAGGTTGTTTTCAGGAGGGCAAATAATCTGAAACGTCAACTAGCCCCAAGTGCATTGCCTAAAATAAAAGAAAAAAGAGAAAAGAATTGGCTACCTACAATAAAAGGTTTTTTTGGATGCACAGTTTGTAAGGCCTGTAAACATAGGACAATGGACAAATTTTCTTTCGCTTCACATGTGACAAAAGAAAAATATGATATCAAACACCGTGTTACATTCAGAAGTGACTATGTAATTTATATGATCACATGTCCATGTGGTCTTCAATATATTGGCAAAACTTCCAGGGATGTAAGGATTAGAATCCTAGAACATATAGGCAACATCAGAAGAGGGCTAACCACACACCTTTTGTCAGATCATTTTATTAAATATCACCAAGGTAACACCACAGGATTGAACTTTACGGTCTTAGAAAAAGTACTACCGCACTGGAGAGGGGGCGACCGTGATGTCCAACTAACTAAAAGGGAAGCCTACTGGATCTTCACATTGAAAACTCTACTGCCTAGAGGACTCAATGTGGATATTGAACTAGGGGTGTTCCTGTGATGTTGATTGCAATATAATATGATATTCTATTAATCCCATTTTTCTTTTTCTTTCTTCCCTTTGTTTGAGCACAACCGCAATCGCCGTAATTTTAATAGTGTATAAACTTGATTTATAAGTGAGATAGTTTTTTAAATAATTTTTAAATTTTTATATTTCATATGAAGCCATGTATATTTCCTTGCATTATTCTTAAGTTTGATTTGACACTGTATAAATGATAAACAAGACATATGAAGTGTATGACACTATACCAACCCACTCTGTTATTACATATGATACCACCTCAATTGAATGTATATGAACCATCGATTTTATGTAATACCACTTTAATTGTAGAATGAGGTCTTAATTAGAGGGAGGGCATTAGGGTATATAACAGTTCAGTTAGCAGCTATTAGTCACTCCTGAGGAAGTCATATTTAAAACCAGAGACACAACACAAAACACAGACAAAGCTCAGTTCTAGCACATCCATTGAGACTCATACACGGTACAGTGCCTAAATATATATGTATAAATATCTAATAAGTAAATGGTCTTTTAGTTTGACATTTTTGGCCAAAATTGTTGTAAGCCCCTGAGCCAACGGCACGGCAGACCACATATCAGGGGTCCCTAACGCTAATATAAATTCTTAATAACCTGTGTAATAACAGGAAGAATGATTTATAGTAAATCTGTCAATATTAGTAGCAAAGTTCTAAGTCTGACTGAAGCTTTTATTAACCTGTACATTACCAGGAAAAGCACTCTGTATTAGAGATGTCACAGCCAAACTGCAAGCAGGCAAGTTCCCCTGAGTGGAAGATGCTATGGAGTGAGCCCATAACCATTTAAATGTGGGAGGGGGTGAGCTTAAATTAAGTAGGAGGTTGCCAACCTCCAATCAGCCATGACTAGCTGGACAAGAATTGTAAAACATACTGGACACCTAACAAGCTCCTATTAAACCCCCAAAATACCCACAACATATATATAAGCATATGAGTGTCAGAGGAGTGCTACTGAGCATGGCAATACATATTTAAAACCAGAGACACAACACAAAACACAGACAAAGCTCAGTTCTAGCACATCCATTGAGACTCATACACGGTACAGTGCCTAAATATATATGTATAAATATCTAATAAGTAAATGGTCTTTTAGTTTGACATTTTTGGCCAAAATTGTTGTAAGCCCCTGAGCCAACGGCACGGCAGACCACATATCAGGGGTCCCTAACGCTAATATAAATTCTTAATAACCTGTGTAATAACAGGAAGAATGATTTATAGTAAATCTGTCAATATTAGTAGCAAAGTTCTAAGTCTGACTGAAGCTTTTATTAACCTGTACATTACCAGGAAAAGCACTCTGTATTAGAGATGTCACAGCCAAACTGCAAGCAGGCAAGTTCCCCTGAGTGGAAGATGCTATGGAGTGAGCCCATAACCATTTAAAGGTGGGAGGGGGTGAGCTTAAATTAAGTAGGAGGCTGCCAACCTCCAATCAGCCATGACTGATTGGAGGTTGGCAACCTCCTACTTAATTTAAGCTCACCCCCTCCCACATTTAAATGGTTATGGGTTCACTCCATAGCATCTTCCACTCAGGGGAACTTGCCTGCTTGCAGTTTGGCTGTGACATCTCTAATACAGAGTGCTTTTCCTGGTAATGTACAGGTTAATAAAAGCTTCAGTCAGATTTAGAACTTTGCTACTAATATTGACAGATTTACTATAAATCATTCTTCCTGTTATTACACAGGTTATTAAGAATTTATATTAGCGTTAGGGACCCCTGATATGTGGTCTGCCGTGCCGTTGGCTCAGGGGCTTACAACAATTTTGGCCAAAAATGTCAAACTAAAAGACCATTTACTTATTAGATATTTATACATATATATTTAGGCACTGTACCGTGTATGAGTCTCAATGGATGTGCTAGAACTGAGCTTTGTCTGTGTTTTGTGTTGTGTCTCTGGTTTTAAATATGTATTGCCATGCTCAGTAGCACTCCTCTGACACTCATATGCTTATATATATGTTGTGGGTATTTTGGGGGTTTAATAGGAGCTTGTTAGGTGTCCAGTATGTTTTACTCCTGAGGAAGTCGCCAGATAGAGCGACGAAACGCGTAGAGTGCTCCAGTCCAACAGCCACGAGAAGGGAGGCACTTGCAATTCACTGTTACCATCCGATCCGGAAGTCCAAGGCGCACCAGAAGTGACGCAGCGGGAGCCTGTGAGTCCCTCGGCGTGCCGGAAGTGAAGGGACGAAAGCTCCGGTGTGAATACAAGTGTCTCCAGAGAGAGCAGAGGTGACCAGATACCCAGAGGAATCACGAGCCGCTGGGCTATCCGCCAACTGCTGCATATGAGTGCCCACATCGACCGTATGACGTGTAAGCCTTGAATCATGTTTTGACAATATAATTGTATTACCTCTACACTATATGGTCTCTCTCTTGTTTCTCCCTTGGAGGTTGTGATTGGTGGCTGCTGTTCACACATAGGGCGCATCCACCCCTTAAGTTGGATGACTGTCTAAATTGACTACTTAAAATGTGAGTAGTCATTTTGGAAGAAATTTCACTTTTTTCACTGTTTAAACATTTTTGCACTATGATATGTTTTTTCTATTTTTTATGACTTTGAGACGAACTCCCCAGATGGGTAGCTTGCCCAGAAAGTATTTGAAGGCAAGACAGAAAAGGTGGGTATATGGTGAAATGGGTGCTCCAGAGATGGTGGAACCTCAAATATAAATGTTCATAATAATTAGGCAGGACTTACGGGCACTGTGGCAGGACGGCCTGTAGCCGTGGTCAGGGAACAGTCCACACGTGTAGTTTCAGGATAATGAAAACGTTCAGTGGCTTTATTTCTCCACAGCATAATATAAAATGTGAGTACACTGTCCCTTTAAACCAAAACAAAATCTGTTCCACATTGGGAAAACTGACTAACACTCCAGGCCTATCTAGCAGGCTGGCTGGCTAAACCATTTACCAAACTGTAACAGGGGACTTATCCCTGTTTACAAATGTGCCTCTAATCCAGCAGTGTGGTGGTTAACTGCTGGTAGGCGATTAACTAACACCACCTGCCTGATTAGATTGCTTAGAAAAGCCTGTCTTTTGAGACAGGAAGTGAGACTCCTTAGCTCACACCTGAGCTGAACTTTGGAGACAGAGCAGAGATTCCTTAGTCCACAATGGGGCTGAACCAAGGAAGGACAGATGTATTGAGCGACAAGCTGACCACAAGACAAATGGGACAAGATTCTAAACTTGGAGCCTGACATTTTCTGTGCACACAAGGGTATGTTCCAGGAGAGCAGAGAAACTTCCCCTACAGCAGCCCAGCTAACAGATAAGACTTTTTCGTATAAGACTATTATCTATGTCTGTGTATTGATAAATGTCTCCATGATTTGGGGCTGGTAAATAGCTTAGCTAACCAACCCAGTCAGAGAGGGCTGAGCTACATGTATAGATAGTCTCCAAAGCAGAGATAGGGGTTTTTGGTTGGCTCACTATTTCGCTTATGTTGATTTTTTTGCTGTTTAAAGCGACAGGCACAATAAAGCCTTGTTATAATTTCACCTTACAACAGTCTCCATTGTGTACCTCTGCACATGTCCTCCTACACAAACCATAAGAGTATTTTAAGCAGTCAGGAAAACAAATTAACAATGCTTACTTTAGTTGAAAGATTTAAGTGTTGAATACGTCTGGCTAGCAGCTCACATAGCAGAGTTCTTTGGTCTAAAGCAGCCAGCTACTGCCAGTAACAACATCCTGTTATACCTTGCTGGTTATCAGGTGTCAGCTTACCTCCTGATTACCTAGCTTCCTCCTGAGTTAACCTTCTGAGTGCTGGATGAAGCACTCAGACATATGTATCCCAAGCATAACTGATAGGGGTTGACTTCACCCTGTCACATACCTCCCCTGTTTGTGTGTGGCTAGGGTCCCACACGGCTGAAGCCCGACCCTCCACTCCTTCTCTTGACAAAAAATCGGCATTTCCATGGTCCTTTCCAGGTCTATGCTGTATATCAAAAGAGAAGGGTTGGAGGGCCATATACCACCTGGTCAACCTTGAATTTGTGTCCTTCATGGTGTTTAACCATTTCAAGGGCGCATGGTCAGTGACCAGGGTGGAGTGTACTCCGGCGACATAATGTCTGAAGGCCTCAATTGCCCATTTTACAGCGAGGCACTCCTTCTCAATGACGGAATACCTCACTTCCCTTGGGAACAGCTTCCGGCTGATGAACAGTATGGGGTGTTCAACACCATCAAATTGCTGGGACAGCACTGCTCCCAGTCCTACCTCTGAGGCATCCATCTGGATGATGAAGGGCTCTTTAAAATCTGGGCTCCGAAGAGCGGGGCCCTCTGACAGGCACTTTTTTTAGCATGTCAAAGGCGTCTTGGCACTCCCAAGACCAAGTCGGGGCACTCTTTTTGTCAGATCTGTTAGGGGTGCAGAAATTTCTGAAAAATTGGGGATAAACTGCCGGTAATACCCTGCTAACCCCAAAAGGGAGTGGACCTGTGTCTTTGTCTGTGGGGTGGGGACTTCCTTTATGGCGGCCACCTTGCAAGCTAGTGGCCTTACTATCCCTCCCCCAACGGCATAGCCCAAGTATTTTGTAGTGGATTTACCCAGGGCACATTTTGTCCTGATTTGCAGTGAGCCCTGCTTCTCTTAAGGATGTTAGGACTGCCCTTAACCTTTTTATATGAGACTGCCAGTGTCTGCTATAGATGACAATGTCATCCAAGTAGGCCGCGGCATATGTCCTATGGGGTTGTAGTACCTTGTACATTAACCTTTGGAATGTGGCTGGAGCCCCATGTAACTCAAATGGCATAGTGACGAATTGGTATAAACCGAGAGGGGTGGCGAAGGCAGTTTTGTATTCTTCCGCTAGAGGTATCTGCCAATATCCTTTCATGAGATCTAGGGTGGAGATATACTCTGCTTTACCAAGAGAGTCAAGCAATTCATCCACCCTAGGCATTGGGTATGCATCGAATCTGGATACAGCATTTACCTTTCGCAGATCCACGCAAAACCCTCACCTTCCCATCTGGTGTAGGGACCAACACTATAGGACTACACCATTCACTGTGGGACTCCTCTATCATGCCCAATTCCAACATGTCTATTATCTCCCTCTCTACCAGGTCTTTTCGGCCCTCTGGCAATCTATAGGGATGGGACCGTACTTTTACACCAGGTTCTGTCTCAATCCTATGGGACACTAAATTAGTCTGCCCTGGCAGCTCAGAAAAACATCTGGGAACTGGTCACATAACTCTAGTAGGTCTGACCTTTGTTCCGTTGTTAACTGCCCTCCCATGGGAACCTGGTGGTCATTGTACGTACTACCCTTTGAAGGCTGTGGACCCAAATCCGTCTCTCCTTTTCGAGGGTGGATGAACAGCAATCTCATCGTTTTCCAGGGTTTCAGGAGGTTTACGTGGTAGATTTGTTTACCCTTCCTGGACCCTGGTTGAGAGATCTCATAGTTCACCTCCCCGGTGCGTCGGAGAACTTGGAAAGGACCCTGCCACTTTGCAAGGAGTTTACTCTCTGATGTCGGTAGTAGTAGCCCTCAAGCGGGCATTTGGGTTGTACTGCCTCTCTTGACGTTCTTGAGCAGATTTGAGATTTTCCTTAGCAAACCGACCTATCATGTCTAGGCGGTTTCTAAGGTGTATGACATACTGAAGGGTATTCTTGGAGGGGGAGGGCTCCTCCTCCCAGGATTCCTTCAGTAGGTCGAGAATACCCCGAGGTTGGCGTCCATATATGAGCTCAAATGGGGAGAAGCCTGTGGATGATTGGGGAACTTCACATACCGCAAACAATAGGAAAGGGAGAAGTTCATCCCAAGCTCGCTTTTCAGTGTCCACAAACTTCCTAAGCATGGTTTTAAAAGTACGGTTAAACCTCTCTACCAATCCATCAGTCTGAGGATGGTAGACTGAGGTCCGGACGGATTTTACCTCCAATAACTTCAGGACATCCTGCATTAACTTTGCCATGAAATTTGTTCCCTGGTCAGTTAACATTACTTGGGGAAGTCCTACCCTCGAGAACAGTTCTAACAGCCTGGGAGCCACCTGTTTAGCAGTGGCTGATCTCAGCAGGAAGGCCTCAGGATATCTGGTGGCATAATCTACAACAACGAGTATAAATTTATGTCCCTTCGCAGAGGGTTCTAAAGGTCCGACCAGATCTACCCCAATTCTCTCGAATGGGACGGCAACCAAGGGAAGAGGGACCAAGGGAGCCGATTTCTGTCCTTTTTGGCTAGTTAACTAGCATTCAGGACATGTCTCACATAGTTTCATGATGTTACCATGTATGCCTGGCCAGTAAAACCGGGACGAGATGCGGTCCGTGGTCTTATCCCTGCCCAAATGACCACCCCATGGGAGAGTATGGGCTAGGGTGAACACTGTTTTAATCAACCCTTTAGGGACTAGCATCTGTCGAATGACCTCCCCTGTTTGTGTAACCTTATTCACACGATATAGGATGTCATTCAATAGTTCAAAATGTGGAAACATTCTTACACCTTGTTCATCCATTATCTTGTTGTTGACCTGTACCACCTTCTCATATTGTCTAGCCAGAGCTGGGTCTTCCCTCTGCCTCTGACGGAAGTCAGAAAGATCCAGGTCTGGCAAAATTCCCGTATCTATCGGTTCCCCACCCTGGTCATCTCCGGTCATGACCTGCAGTCCTTTGGGCTGTCTAATGTTACCAAGACTCCCAGCCTTTCTTAACCAGTCCTCTTTTTCCGCACGTCTCTATTTACGTGTCTTTGGGACGTGGTGGCTACGGGGAAAAATCTCTGGGGAAAAAGTAAACAAGTCTCCGGGCTTCTCCGGTACCAGAAAAGTAGGCTCCGTAGGAGTAGGGGCCAAGAATGTTTCGAAGTAGGGCCAGTCTCGGCCAAGGAGAACAGAACAGGAGCAGGTAGCCAGGGAGCAACTCCCACTAGTAGGCTAGCCTCTTGATCATTGATACGCAGTAGAATATTCACCGTCGGGTATCTTTTTGTATCCCCATGGATACATTCGATATTCCAAGGAGTCATAGGATAGTCTCTTGTTTGTAATTAGACCCTCTAGGATCAGGGTTTTTCCAGATCCCGAGTCCAGCATGGCATTTACTATTTTCCCCTCCAGAGATGCTGGGACTAACCACGGATTGTGGTCCCCTCGGAGAGAAGCTGTGGCAGTGGTTCTGCCATACGAACAGTCCATCTCATCCTCTCTTGAGTCAGTAAACTCAGTCATCAGCGGAAGCTCTCGACGGGGTTCGGTGTTTTGACCTCTCCGCTGTTGGATGGGATCCTTGGTTGGGGGTGGTATCCTCTCCACCAGATGGGTGACGGGAGTCCAGGTTCTCGGGGAATACTGTGGGTAGCGGCCTCCCTTGAGTGATCCAATGGCCTCGGACCTGGGACGGTCGTCTCTGCGGGAGTTTGTACCAGGAACTCTCCGATCTGGGAAAGGGTCTTCCGATCGGGTTGACTGGATCTCCCGAGCTGGCGGGTTGTAGACCCCTCGATTGTCTGCTCTCCTGCCTCTAGCATCATCGGACACAACTGGTGTTTGCACAGACCGTTCCCAGCTATCCTGTTGGGTGTCGTCGCCAAGGAAGTTTTTCACCAAGCGGACCGCTGAATCCAGGGAAAATGCAGCGTGTCTTTTTACCCAGGAGCGGGAGGAGGGGGGCAGTATCTGTATGAACTGCTCGAGCACAAACTGTTGAAAGATCTTTGCCTTGGCATGCTTCTCCGGTTGTATCCACCTGGTACATAAGTCTACTAAGCGGTGGGCTACGACCCGGGGTCTGTCTCTGTTTGTATATTTGACTGTCCGGAACCGCTGTCGGTAGGTCTCTGGAGTGAGGCCTAGGCGATCCAGAATAGCAGCCTTTAGTTGCTGATAGTCCATGGCCTCGTCTGCTGGAAGAGCCAGGTAGGCTGCCTGAGCTTCTCCTATGAGGAGTGGAGCCAGAGTCGTTACCCAGCGATCAACTGTCCAGCCGTGGGCCATGGCTACCCTTTCAAAAGTGAGGAGAAATGCCTCTGGGCCTTCGGTTGGCTTCATTTTAGGCAGCATCACCGGTAGGTTATTTGGAATCTCTGGTCTGACTGGGGCTGGGCCTTCGACCAGCAGTTGGAGTAGCTTTTCCTCTCGCCGGGCCTGTTGCTCATCTTGCTGGGCTTGTCGCTCAGCTTGCTTCTCTGCTAGCTGGCGCTGTTGCTCAAGGAACTGAGAAAACATTTTCTCCATTTTTTTTTGTGGCCCTTCAGATACAGGGGCCGTCCGAAATCCCACTTCTGACACCACCTGTGGCAGGACGGCCTGTAGCCGAGGTCAGGGAACAGTCCACACGTGTAGTTTCAGGATAGTGAAAACGTTCAGTGGCTTTATTTCTCCACAGCATCACATAACATGTGGGCACACTGTCCCTTTAAACCAAAACAAAACCTGTTCCGCATTGGGAAAACTGACTAACACTCCAGGCCTATCTAGCAGGCTGGCTGGCTAAACCATTTACCAAACCATAAGTGTATTTTAAGCAGTCAGGAAAACAAATTAACAATGCTTACTTTGGTTGAAAGATTTAAGTGTTGAATCTGTCTGGCTAGCAGCTCACATAGCAGAGTGCTTTGGTCTAAAGCAACCAGCTACTGCCAGTAACAACATCCTGTTATACCTTGCTGGTTCAGGGGGACCATATAGTGGGTTGAGAAAACAAAACAAGATACACAAATTTAAGTGCAGACGTATTACAATAAGTGAATAAATGTGGCAGTGTCTTGGCTCATATAGCTATTCTACTCACAGGACTAAAGTGTATATATAAGCAGTTGGCAAATAGAGTTGCCACCCTTGAAGGTATAAAGGCAATGGACCACCAATCGATACTCCGTCAGCATATACCGCATGTATAAAGAGAGAGAAAACTACATAGTGCGATCAATAATATAAACTTTATAAAAAATGAATGGGTAAAAATGCGCACTTACAATGTGCTAATATAATAAAAGCATTGGTCACAAATTGTGAGTAGGAGATGTCCCGAGCAGCTCACCGCCTCCCTGGGTCATCAGGCTGGATGCCACGGCACTGTATCCTCGATCGGAGCCTCCCTCTGTGCGCCCGTCTGATCCTCTGACGTCACGGCTGCAGGTTTGGTTCAGCTACGGGTCGCCTCCAAGACCAAAATAGGTCTGCTGGTTTACTCTACGCGTTTCGCCCAGCTACCAGGAACTGTTCTCGGCTTCGTCAGGAGTATAATGGATAGCATGCTAGTGGCTATTTAAATACCCTTTGGGAATGCTAATTAAGCTAAAACATTCAATAAATCAATTATGATTGCACCTGGAGTTGGAGTTGAACATGATTGGAAGTTATAATACTTGTAGTCATTAGAGACTTAATAACGTGGGATGACATTATTATGGACACAGTATGTTCATACATTACGACAGATATCACAAATATATCACAACTTTACCCTTAATGGGTATTATGAAATGTCATTCTGTATTTTACTTGCTAATGAAGGTGAATATCAGATTGATATGTTTACTGCGATATCAACCAATTCAATAAGAGATGGTGATATATCGCAGTAAACATATCAATCTGATATTCACCTTCATTAGCAAGTAAAATACAGAATGACATTTCATAATACCCATTAAGGGTAAAATTGTGATACTGTATATTTGTGATATCTGTCGTAATGTATGAACATACTGTGTCCATAATAATGTCATCCCACGTTATTAAGTCTCTAATGACTACAAGTATTATAACTTCCAATCATGTTCAACTCCAACTCCAGGTGCAATCATAATTGATTTATTGAATGTTTTAGCTTAATTAGCATTCCCAAAGGGTATTTAAATAGCCACTAGCATGCTATCCATTATACTCCTGACGAAGCCGAGAACAGTTCCTGGTAGCTGGGCGAAACGCGTAGAGTAAACCAGTAGACCTATTTTGGTCTTGGAGGCGACCCGTAGCTAAACCAAACCTGCAGCCGTGACGTCAGAGGACCAGACGGGCGCACAGAGGGAGGCTCCGATCGAGGATACAGTGCCGTGGCATCCAGCCTGATGACCCAGGGAGGCGGTGAGCTGCTCGGGACATCTCCTACTCACAATTTGTGACCAATGCTTTTATTATATTAGCACATTGTAAGTGCGCATTTTTACCCATTCATTTTTTATAAAGTTTATATTATTGATCGCACTATGTAGTTTTCTCTCTCTTTATACATGCGGTATATGCTGACGGAGTATCGATTGGTGGTCCATTGCCTTTATACCTTCAAGGGTGGCAACCCTATTTGCCAACTGCTTATATATACACTTTAGTCCTGTGAGTAGAATAGCTATATGAGCCAAGACACTGCCACATTTATTCACTTATTGTAATACGTCTGCACTTAAATTTGTGTATCTTGTTTTGTTTTCTCAACCCACAATATGCTCCCCCTGGATGTTCTGAGATACTTCTAAACTTTGGAACCCTTGAAACAGGTCCCACCAGTAAGGTTTGAGCTGGGTTTTTTTTTGGTCATCACATCTATTTAATTTCATCATTTATACTATTATTATTTATTCACTCCTTATTAAGCTGTTCGCGCCTCTTTGTTCACCTGTTTACACAAATACCTTGCTGGTTATCAGGTGTCAGCTTACCTCCTAATTACCTAGCTTCCTCCTGTGTTAACCTTCTGAGTGCTGGATGAAGCACTCAGACATGTTTCCCAGGCATAACTGATAGGGGTTGACTTCACCCTGTCACAGGCACAATTATTTTTTGTTTGATCACAAATTTTATTTACAGCTGCAGGGGACAGCCATGGGCGCAAGTTTCGCACCCACGTATGCTAATTTATTTATGGGGTGGTGGGAGTCACAGGTTTTTTTTAGTTGCACTAATCCGTTTAGAAAACATATCACATTTTATAAACTTTATATTGATGACTTGGTTATGATTTGGGAAGGTGATATATCCACTTTGCACTTATTTTTTGATTTTATTAATCAAAATCCTAATAATTTAATATTCACTTTCAACTTTAATTGGTACGACATACATTATCTGGACCTGTTACTCTTTATTGACATTAACAGAGACATCCAAACGGATGTCTACAGAAAACCCAATTCTAGAAATATGTTACTCAGGGCGGACAGCTGCCATCCTAAAGTCATCATTAAAGGTATCCCCAAAGGCCAATTCCTCAGACTGAGGAGGAACTGCTCCACTGAAGAGGGTTTTGTCCGTCAGTCTGAGGAGTTGGCCAGGCGTTTTCAGCAGAGAGGTTATTATGGTCCTGAGTTACAGCAAACACTAGAGGAAGTGAGAACATTGGACAGACAGTCCCTACTCCCTACGTTCGGATATACACCTTCGAAGGGAAAATTCATAGGGAAGAAAAATGTGCGCCTAAAAGTTAATACTAAAGAGAAAACTTTGGGAAAGGACAACAGACAGAAAGACATAATTCAAGATGATACACCTTTAATGATTACACAATATAATGTAGTAGACAAGTACAAAAAATTATACATAAACATTGGGACATTTTAAAAATGGACCATAGTTTAGACAAATGTGTCAAACAAGGGCCTCGTTTTGTATATAGAAAGGCTAAAACCATTGCTTCTTATGTCTCCCCCAGTTATGTAGCCTCCCCCATGGTGAGAATTTCTAATACATTGTGTACAAAGGGTTCCTTTAGATGCTGAAGTTGTGGCATATGTCGTTATATGCTACCTTCTTCCCAATTCTCAGGTTCCCAATCAACTAAGTAATTCCCTATTACTTCCTTTATTAACTGCAACACACAATATGTTATATATCTGTTAACATGTCGTTGTGGGGCAAACTATGTAGGAAGAACAACACGAGCTCTGAAAGTCAGGATCATGGAACACCTTAGATTGATCAAAAAACAGGATTGTTCTCACCCGGTGTCCAAACACTTTACGGAGTGTAGGGAAGGGGGGACTAAAGGATTGACGGTTAAAAGGATAGAGAGAGTGTTCTCACAGGAGAGGAGACAGGCTCAATTTGTTGGACCGCATGGAAGCTTATTGGATTTTTATGCTTAAGACACGGGCTCCCTGCGCTCTCAACATTGAATGGAATATCAGTCATTTTTGAGACAGTAAGTCTCTGGATAAAGTGTTTTACAATATTGAATAATGCTGAATGTGTTTACAAAAACACTGGGTGTGTTTTTGCATTTAGCATTTATTTAATAATAACAAGAATGAATATAAGGGTTATAGTTGTTTCTTCAGTTTTCAGCTTTCATCTTCTATGGCTGTCATCATTGGTAGATATGTATTCTGATATGCGTCTTGGTCGTAGGACAGTTTTTTTATTGTGAGGGGAGAAACAGTGCTTCACAACCTAATATGTATGTTGAATAAGTGTGACACAATTTTCAATTATTCTTAAGAGGATTTCTTTTTTCCTTCCGCTCCCCTTTTTCCTTCCCTACTTTCCCCCTTTTTTCACCCTCCCTCCCTTCTTCTCCCCCCCTTTACCCCTCCTCTTCTCTTCCCCTTTCTACCTTTTCCACTCTCCCCATCCCCCCCCTCCCCCTCTCTTCCTTTTTTCCCCCTACCCTCTTTCCCTCACCTTGTTTTTGTGTTTTTTCCCCCTTTTCCTCCTGGGTTATAAATATTCATATATGTTTCTTATTCGTTACATGCTTTGAAAAAATATTTTTAACACCTGCTAGTTTATCATCTTACAGTTAGTAATGAAATTATTGATGATTATTGATCTTGAGATATTATCTAAGAGATATTTGTAATATGCCTAGTTTTCCTGCTATTTACCCCTAATGGGTGATTTATGAATAAGAGTGGAATAATTACTGTCACGGCCCCTTTAAACCTCCAACATCCCCGTAAAAATTCGGGGATGTTTTCCGGTTCTAACGGAATTGGCCGCGTGTCAGCCGCACTTCACGTTCAGCGCTTAACATTGAAAGTGCCCGCGTCGCCGAAACCGGAGAAAAAAAAGCCGCATCTGATCGCGTTTTTAAAAATCCCACGGTGGTGGCGCAGAAGACTAAAGGCGGCCGCCACTGTATATAGATTTATATATTCCACTTTATGTTTTTTAACTTGTTTTTGTTATTATTAGGTCCGTTTTCCTCCATAAATATTATGTTTTTTTATGTGCTAGGAGATGTTAACGGACCGATGTATGTTTGCTCATGTTATATAAAATTGTAGTTGTTTGTTTTGGAGGGATGGGGCAAAGGGACCTTGGCAAAGCTGTTTATGAGCACTTATTATGCTATATATACTGTATTTCATTTTGGGGTTAGTTCCCCTCTGGGTATGTGTTTCATTAACAAAATGGCCATTTCTTAGTAGTCCTGTTGGGATTTATATGTGGGTTTGTGTTTGGGGGGGAGGGGGTGCGCCCCTTTGTGGAGTTGGTCGCCTGGTTGCTTTGCTGATCGGGCCACATAGATGAGCACGGCAGTCTGGTCTCTGTTAGGCTGTTGTGCTTTCACTTGGCCACATTGGCGCGCCTAGGCCCTTCCCTGGGGGTGAAGACTCCCTCCTCCCACCACCCAGCCGTCCCCATGTTAGCCTTGCCAGTTCACACAGCGCGGTCTGGCGTTTGTGAGGAGGTGCTGCCAGAGCGAGCGCGATCCAGTTCTCTATGGACGTGACACGCAGGGCTGACACGCATGACGTCAGACCGGCGCGCAGCCGATTTTGGCGCCAATTTTTAAAGTTGTGATTGGTTATTCGTTAGTTATATGGTATATAAAAAGGGACCCCTTTCCCCTAGTCCCCCATACTCCTTGATAAAGGACTCCTATGGTCCGAAACGCGTAGGAGTCTCTTGTCTCACCCTATTGGGGTCATGTTTTTTGAGTGTTGCTGAATAAATAGATTTTTATACTTTTCCACCTCCTGACTCCCTGGCAGTGCATTGTTTTTGCTTTCATCTTCTTTTGCAAGACAGGAAAGGTGAACTTTGCGCCTACACTCGAGGGATGACCAATCTAGTTCTTTGAGCATTTCGCTGTGATGATATAGATTAGTGACGTAGCGGAGTTTAGAATTCACATACACAAGTTCCCAGCTTGCATCCCATGTAAACAAAAGCAGCTATTGGCTCTCACATTAGACCAATGGTACAACAGTAACAGATTCTGAAGTTCATCATAACAAAATAGCACTATTATGCCTAATGAAAGTATTTTTGAGTTACTACTAGCCAATCTAAAGGCTTGGCATAAACCCATAGCGCAAACTTATACAGCACAATGTTATTTGAACAAAGCAACCAGAAAATAACCATTTAGCAAACATGAACAGAGTAGATACTGTAATCTTTATCTGCATGGTGTTGAACCTGATATAGCAGCCCAACACAGTATGGCAATAATTCAATTAATAACCATCTCATTCAATATAGTGGTAAAATTGCACATAACATAATCTTCGGCCAAATACAGCCATTGGGTCAACATCCATAGAATGTCAATTTTGCAGAAAAGAATGTTTGATGTAATCAACTGTCCCGGCTAATGGAAGCACTGCCTCAGAATTCAAGTTGTTCCATACGTCATAGCATACATAGGGATTCTGTTCCCAGTCACAGTGATGTGTGTATCTCCTGCAGGCCATTTGTTGTATGCAGGTTCACTCATGGGACACAGGAACAAATAGATGGTACAAAAATTCTGCTCCTAGTAAATTTCTTATTGAGGATGTGCTATTCTTTTTTCAGATTATCTATTTCTCCTGTGCCCAATGAGGAAACCTGCATATAACAATTGACGTGCAGGAGATACACACAGTACCGTGACTAGGAGGAGAATTTTTGTGCATCTATTTGTTCCTGTGTTTATCTATTTGTACTGAGACTGGAGTGGGTGACTGTGACTGACACTGGGGTGGGTTACTGTGACTGACACTGGGGTGGGTGACTGTGACCGAAACTGGGGTGGGTGACTGTGACCGAAACTGGGGTGGGTGACTGTGACCGAAACTGGGGTGGGTGACTGTGACCGACACTGGGGTGACTGTAACGACACTGGGGTGGGTGACTGTGACCGACACTGGGGTGGGTGACTGTGACTGACACTGGGGTGGGTGACTGTGACCATCACTGGGGTGGGTGACTGTGACCGAAACTGGGGTGGGTGACTGTGACTGACACTGGGGTGGGTGACTGTGACCAACACTGGGGTGGGTGACTCTGACCGACACTGTGGAGTGGGTGACTGTGACTGTCACTGGGGTGGGTGACTGTGACCGACAATGGGGTGGGTGATGGTGACTGACACTGGGGTGGGTGACTGTTACCGACACTGGGGTGGGTGACTGTGACCGACACTGGGGTGGGTGACTGTGACCGACACTGGGGTGGGTGACTGTGACCGACACTGGGGTGGGTGGCTGTGACCGACACTGGGGTGGGTGACTGTGACCGAAACTGGGGTGGGTGACTGTGACCGACACAGGGATGGGTGACTGTGACTGACACTGGAGTGGGTGACTGTGACCGAAACTGGGGTAGGTGACTGTGACCGACATTGGGGTGGGTGACTGGGACCGACACTGGGGTGGGTGACTGTGACCGAAACTGGCGTGGGTGACTGTGACCGACACTGCGGTGGGTGACTGTGACCAACACTAGGGTGGATGACTGTGACTGACACTGGGGTGGGTGACTGTGACTGACACTGGGATGGGTGACTGTGACTGACACTTGGATGGGTAACTGTGACTGACTGACTGGGAGGATGGGTGACTGACTGACTGGGTGGATGGGTGACTGACTGGGTGGATGGGTGAGTGACTGACTGGGTGGATGGGTGAGTGACTGACTGGGTGGATGGGTGACTGACTGGGTGGGTGGGTGACTGACTGGGTGTCTGTATTCACTCATACACACACACTCACATACACACACTCACAGACTCACATACTCTCACACTCACACACGCACACTCACAGGAGACAAGGGATGTCGCACATGAGACAGGTAATTAAGGTTTGATCTCCCCCGGGCCCTGCTGTAATTACGTGCTAGGGGCTCTCCTCTCTCCCCTTGTCCTCCTCTGCAGCAAAGGCAGCAGCACTATCACCTTCCACCTGCGTCGCCATAATGTGACGCAACCCCCCGAGTGCCGCGCTATTAACACCACTGGCAGCGTTGCTCACCCCCTCAGGACACAGCAGGCCGCTAGCAAATCAAGGGGGAGATCCCGAGAGGGATGCGCACGACAAGCACCCCAGCGGAGGTGCACGCTGGCTGCCATGATTGAGGACGTTATGGGCACGAGGGGGGAACAGGGAAAGCGCTGCTCAGAGAGCCGGAAGCGGGGCAGTCTCCTGGCTGCATTATGAACGAGCCTCCGGCTTTTTTTTTCCTCCTTCAGCGCCAGCAGGGGAAATTAACCAGCAGCACGTGCGCTGATTGGGCCAATCGCCAGCAGGCAATTTCGGGTCGCCCCAGGCGACAGGGCAACTGGCTTTGTCGAACACTGTGTATATATATATGTGTGTGTGTGTCAAAAGGAGTGCTACTGAGTGTGGCCAAATGTATACAACAGTTATAGTGTGAGGTCTCAAGGTTAGGGATTACATTTGCCATGTTATCCAATCTCTTTCAGTGCAGTGAAAGCAGGAAAACATGTTAAATCTTATATATTTGTTTTTAAATAATTCAGTTCTATAGTATTAGATAATAGTGACTGTCTTTTTTGTTTTTTATTCAACTCAATGCCATTTTATATGAGTTTTAAAGCATCCTTTGATTTCTATAGCAGTTTTAATCCACCTCCCAACCAGTGCAAGATATTTGCAACACTGTTTGGGATAATCTGTAGCAAATGTTCCCAGCTATTTGAGCTGTAAACTGTAACAATAGATAATGTTCCCTTAGTAATATAAGATACATTGTAGTTGCTGAGCTACACTGACTGAAACAGCCATTGGGGGCTATGGACTAAGCTCCGTGTTTTTGTGCCTGATTGGAAAATTTTTGCTCGGCCGAAAAAAAGTGAAGTCAAAGGCAGGATTCACTAACATGTTCAGGTAATTTTCTTCTGGCCAAGCAAAAATATCTGCTTCCCCCCCCCCCCCCAGCTATCGCGCTTAAACTTGTAAAGCGCGATAGCTGATAGGGGGAAAAAAGCCTGTAAGAACTGCATGGAGAAGCTGCGTCTCAATGCACGGCTCTAACAGGCGATACATTACAATACTAGTGTACATGAGCAGGGGGTCTCTTGATCTGAACCGCGTTGGTTTCAGCCTCGGGGACCCCTTACTTCATGAGATACAGGCCCCGTTATGGGGTGCTGGTATCCCGTCCTTTTAAAGCTCAGCATCACGTGACCGGGGGATTTAAATCCTGCAGGGGATACCGGCACCCATAACGGGGCCTGTATGTCCTGAAGTAGGGGGTCCGCGAGTCTGAAACCAATGCGATTCAGCTCAGGAGACCCCCTGCTCATGTACACTAGTATGAAAACACACATCACAATAAACAATAATTCATTACAGTACGGCTATCCGCTATGGTAATGAAGCTGCTTTAATGTAATTTTTATTAATATTGTGCAGGAGCAGGGGGTCCCCTGAGCTGAACCGCTTTGATTTCAGCCTCGGGGACCCCCTGCTTCCCGAGTTACATGCCCAAATATGGGGTGTCGGTATCTCCTTCATTAATTACATGTCACACATCACGTAACGTGGATGAAATAAAAATGGCGGCGACACTGGCATCCGATGCCCCTTATCGGGGCTTGTAACTCGGGAAGCAGGGGGTCCCTGAGCCAGAAATCAAAGCAGTTCAGCTCAGGAGACCCCCTGCTCCCGCACACTATTAAAAAAATACATTAAAGCAGCTTCATTACCTTAGTGGCTATTTGCTACGGCAATGAAGGGGTTAAGGCACAATAGCATGTTAATTGGGGATAATTGCCCCCAATAAACTCTGCAATATACAACACACCCACCCCCTGTGCCGCCAACAACCCCGACAGGTGCCCACAGGTGTCTGGGGGTCTCGGGGTGGTCCCCGCTAGGTGCCGTGGGCCTTCAGGTGGTCCCCGCGGGTCACCGTGGGCCCCAATGGGTTTCACGGGTGGTCCTGCGGGTGTCTGGGGGTCCTCGGGTCATCCCCACAGGTGTCTGGGGGTCCTCAGGTGGTTCCCACTGGAGTCTGGGGGCCCTCGGGTGGTTCCCACAGGGGTCTTGGGCCCTCGGGTGGTCCCAGCTGTGGGGTCCCCAGTTCTTCCCTGCAGATGTCCCCCGTGGGTCCGCGGGTGGTACCCATGGGCGTCCGGGGGTCCTCAGGTAATCTCCATAGGTCCCCGCAGACCTAAGGAACCAACCCTGTATGTAAAAAAATAAAACATGGGCCTACATTTAAATAAATCAACCCCCCCCCCTCACCACCAAACACGTACATACAGTACAGTAATGTGCAAATAACTATTATCCAGATATTATTAATCACATTAACCAGCATAAATAAAGTAAATAAATACAGTTCTACTTACCACAGCAATATGAAGGGCGTCCTCATCAGGATAGCATGGTCCCTGTCCTCCGTTGCCAGAAAAATACATTGCAAATACAATCTAATGTCCCCTAACCCTTTAATTACCTTATTGGTTAATAACCACGAAAGCAATTAAGGGGTTAACCCATTCTGCCCCGATACCCATCCACGAGGCCTAAACACCCTCCCCAGTCAACTACCGTCACCCTTCACCATTCGTTTGCACAGTGGCTTCATCATGCCCATATATAATATATATATAATATGGGCATGATTAACCAATATACAAAGAAATGGTTAAGGATTAACAAAACATGCACAAATAAAAACATCACATAGCTACATCAAACACAGCACATTGCAAAATAAAATTATCACATTGCCAAATAAAAAACAAAGCACATTGCAAAATAAAATATAGCACATCTCAAAATAAAACACATAGCCAAATAAATGTATAATAAATGCCAATCAAACAATTGAATGGTACAGTGTGTAAATTATACAAATAATCTGTGCATCATGTAACACTATGCCAATCAATGCTCAAACTAAAATAAACAATTACAAACTAGATCCAATGCCATCCAAACAATATGAAATTAAAAACAAAGCAAGAAGTAAACAGAAATAAATTACCATCAATTAATCCAATCCAAAATCAATTAACCAATTCCCTATTAAAACAACAAAACCAAACACCCGAGGGCCCAAGACCTCCGTGGGAACCACCAGAGGGCCCCCAGACCCCAATGGGAACCACCCAAGGGCCCCCAGACACCTGTGGGGATGACCCAGGGTCCCCCAGGGACCCGCGTGACCACCCGTGGACCCCATTGGGCCCACGGTGACTCGCGTGGACCACCTGGAGGCCCACGGTGCCTAGCGGGGACCACCCGGAGACCCCCAGACACCTGTGGGCACCCCCCTCAAGTGCACTGTGGTGCCTACGGTCACCCGCTGGGACCACCGGGGACTACTGTAGGCCTGGGGTATTAAGCCTGTATGTAAAATAATAAACAATGTTTTTATGGGGTGTTCAGGGGCTGGGTGGGTTATGTATTAATGTTTATTAAATATGGTCATGTTTATTGTGGGGCCTAGGAAGTGGGTAGTGGGGCTGTTCTCTGTAGTGTTTTTATTGTGGGTAGAGGGGGTGGGTGAAGGGGGTTTTGTCCCCAAGGGGGTGGGTGGTTAGGCCTCCCAGGTGGGTAGTGGGTGAGGGTGGTTAGGCCTCACGGGTGGTAGTGAGGGAGGGTGGCCAGGCCTCCCGGGTGAGTAGTGGGGGAGGGTGGATTAACCCCTTAATTACTCTAGCGGTTACTAACCGCTAAGGTGATTAAGGGGTAGGGGACATTATGTTGTCTCTTTTTATTCTTGTGTATTTTTTGCAGCACCCGAGGGCATGGACGGGGTCAGGATGAGGACGGCCTTCATCGTGGCAGCCTGGCAGGGGTGAGTGCAAGTTGTATTTATTTTATTTATTGTGATTAATGTATTTTAAATGGGGAAATGCATTATTATCCATATGTGGATAATAGTAATTTTGCCCATTACTGTATGTGTTAGGGGGCGGGGGGGAGAGCGGGGTGTATTTATTTAAAAGTATTGTTTCATTTTTTGGGGCACACCATTGGTACTGCAGGCCCGCGGGGACACCCGCCGGCCTGTTGTATGGATGGTGTGCTTGAAAAAAGGTAAACAAAGAAAATGTTTCTAAGTCCAGCTCCTTTTGCGCCTGCCTTTAGCTGGCACGTTTTTCCAACGCGTTTTTAAAGCACGATTGACTTAGCGCTGTTTAGAGAATCCCGCGGACCGGCAGAAAATGGCACATTTGCCTTTATTTGCCTGACGGTGCGGGTTTGCGCGCTGCGCAAAAAAAATGCCTTTTAAGGCCGATAAAGTGCTGTTATCACTGCTTAGTGAATCGCGCAGCAGCCTGTAACAGCCTTAAAAGGCACATTGCGCTCTTAAAACGACTTATCGGAGCTTAGTGCATAGCCCCCATTATGTTAGATACACAATCAGGATTTTGACAGATTTATAACTGGAGCACCAAACGATTGCCAATTTAGGTAAGTAATGTAGAATTATACAATGTCACATGCTTTACATATAAAAATAATAAAAAAAAGTTGGAAAGTAGTATTGCTGCTTTAAGATACGTTGGCAGCCTGTCCTGATGATCCAACTAAAGATCTGTAACACATAACCTGTCTTGCAAGAAAAAAGGTCACACTGGAAATTACCTGCTAACAATGTTAGAGTCTATTCATCTGTCAATAGCCTTTTGTGAAGGTAAATAGCACTGGAATAACAATTACCTATCACTAATACACCTAAGTGATGTGTATGCCTCTTTATTTATTTGAATAGTAACTCTTCCTGTGAGCATGTTTCCCAGACAGCGACTGTCTAAGAGGATTGTTAAACTAATTTGACTAAATAAATGTAGTCTATACAAATCTTCTTCTACAGAACCCATCCTGCGAGTCTATTTTATCTGTAGTTAAAGAGGCAATTCAAGCAGTTTAAAAAAAAAATGTTGTTTTAATATATTTTGTCTTAAGCTGTAGATCGATTAGTTCTCCCATAATCAGTCAGCAAAGATTCTGCTTCCAAGGTTCAATAAATGGCTGCCTTTCAGTTTCCAATCAATCCTTCAGTCAGGGTAACTCAGCAGCTACCATGTATTCTTATATTACTAAGGTAACATTATCTATTGTTACAGTTTGCAGCTCAAACTGCTGGGAATATTTTCAACACATGATCACTAACAGGAAAGTGTTGCAAAGATCTTGCACAGCTGGGAGGTGGTTAAAGCCTGCTATAGAAATCAAGGGATTATCAGTATAAGAAAAGAACAAAGATGCATACAGCGCACCGGGGGTTAATAAGAACGACGCAACGTCGCGCGTGTTCACAAGTTTTGTACACACATATAAAACTATATTGCCAAGAGATGGTTAATAAAACCACCAATGATGTAAATGAGGCTCAAAAGAGACAACAAACTATATGTATAAAAAGTGTAACACAAAATTTATTGATACATAAAATAATCACATTTAGACTAAGGACAAACAGCCTTCACCCGCGCAGAGGCGTGAGAAGGCTGTGACGCCACCTGCATAAAGCGGGTGCATTTTCCGTCCATAGTGGATGCGCCGTGGGGGGCGTGCCTAGGGGCATGACGGACCTGGTTCGCCCTCATTGGGCGAACCGCTCACGTGACCTGCCTGTCGCGCCAAGAAATCAGGTTCAACTGATTTCTTGTGCAACGCGCGCTCCATCCTGCTTGCGCCTGCGCTGTCTATGGACGCGATCAATGCCTTTAGGCAATGTGATCGCGTCCTGCGGGGATGCCTCAGCACGGTCTTCGGCTGTATGGACCTGACCTAACAGTTTATGTGTAGGGGTAATAACCACTGAAATGGCACAACCGCTAAAATAACACATATTTTGTGTTCAAATGTGTTTGCCTATTTTAAGTGAATAAACGTCAATTTATTTCATCAACTCGTTTTGCTCAGTGTTATGATCCCGGTATAAAGGTGTAAATTCCTGGTCTCCCATGACAGGTGGCTATTGAGGACTGAGTTTGTGACCCCTGAATTAAGGTCTTTGTGGGCATAGAATTGAGGCAGGGAAAACAAATTGTATTGTATGTCTTTATTTATATAGCGCCATTAATGTACATAGCGCTTCACAGTAGTAATACATGTGGTAATCAAATAATTAACAGATAATATAAATAACAGGTCATGGGAATAAGTGCTTCAGACATAAAAGTAACATTAAGGAAGAGGAGTCCCTGCCCCGAGGAGCTTACAGTCTAATTGTTCGGTAGGGAGAACGTACAGAGACAGTAGGAGGGAGTTCTGGTAAGTGCGTCTGCAGGGGGCCAAGCTTTATGTATCATGTGTTCAGAATATCCACAGTGCTATTCATATGCTTCTTTTAGCAAGTGTGTCTTAAGGTGGGTCTTAAAGGTGGATAGAGAGGGTGCTAGTCGGGTACTGAGGGGAAGGGCATTCCAGAGGTGTGGGGCAGTCAGTGAAAAAGGTTTAAGGCGGGAGAGGGCTTAAGATACAAAGGGGGTAGAAAGAAGACTTCCTTGAGAAGAACGCAAGAGTCTGGATGGTGCATAACGAGAAATTAGGGCTGAGATGTAAGGAGGGGCAGAAGAGTGTAAGGCTTTAAAATTGAGTAGAAGAATGGAGTGTGAGATGCGGGATTTGATCGGAAGCCAGGAGAGGGATTTCATGAGGGGAGATGCTGAGACAGATCTAGGAAAGAGTAGAGTGATTCTGGCAGCAGCGTTTAGGATAGATTGTAGGGGAGACAGGTGAGAGGCAGGAAGGCCGGACAGCAGGTTACAGTAATCGAGACAGGAGAGAATGAGTGTCTGTGCTTACAGTGCTTACAGTCGAGCAACAGAGGAAAGGGCGTATCTTTGTTATATTGCGGAGGAAAAAGCGACAGGTTTTAGAAATGTTTTGAATGTGAGAGAGGAGTCGAGTGTGACCCCTAGGCAGCGTGCTTGGGCTACTGGGTGAATGACCGTAGTTCCAACAGTAATGTGGAAGGAGGTAGTAGGGCCAGGTTTGGGAGGAAGTATGAGGAGCTCTGTTTTAGCCATGTTGAGTTTAAGGCAATCCAGGATGATATAGCAGAGAGACATTCAGAAACTTTGGTTTGTACAGAAGGTGTAAGGTCAGGTGTTGAAAAGTATATTTGTGTCGTCAGCATAGAGGTGATAATTAAACCCAAAAGATGTTATTAGGTCACCTAGAGAGTGTACAGAGAAAAGAGAAGAGGTCCCAGGACAGAGCCCTGGGGTACCCCCACAGAGAGATCAATAGAGAAGGAGGAGGTGTTAGCAGAAGAGACACTGAAAGTACGATGGGAGAGGTAGGATGAGATCCAGGATAGAGCTTTGTTCCGAATACCAAGAGTATAGAGAATGTGAAGGAGAAGAGGGTGGTCCACGGTGTCAAATGCTGCAGAGAGGTCGAGTAATATGAGCAGAGTGTAATGACCTCTGTCTTTGGCAGCATGGAGGTCGTCAGTTATTTTAGTGAGGGCTGTTTCCGTGGAGTGAGCAGTGCGGAAGCCAGATTGTAGAGGGTCTAGGAGAGAATAGGTGTTGAGAAAATGGAGCAAGCGAGAGAATACAAGACGTTCAAGGAGTTTAGAGGCAAAAGGCAGGAGGGAGACAGGTCGATAGTTAGAAAGACAGGTAGGGTCAAGCTTGCTGTTTTTGAGTAATGGTATGACTGTTGCATGTTTGAAGGAGGATGGAAAGGTTCCAGAGCAGAGGCAGGAGTTAAAAATGTGTGTGAGCGTAGGGATTATAGTAGGAGCAAGAGGTTTTAGGAGATGGGAGGGTATGGGGTCAAGAGGGCAAGTGGTAGTGGGAGAAGAGGCGATCAACAGCGACACATCCTCCTCTGAGACAGTGGAAAAAGAGTCAAGGAAGGCAGGAGGAGAGTTAGGAAGAGGTGTAGGATGGGAGGAAGAAACAAAGGGGATGTTCTGCCGTATGGATTCCACCTTTTCCTTAAAATAGTCAGCAAAGTCCTGAGCGGAGATGGAGGAAGGAGAGGCAGCTGAGGGTGGTTTGAGTAGAGTATCAAAGACAGAGAACAGTCGGCGTGGGTTAGACTTGTGCATGTTCACAGTGAAGAAAAGTAGGCTTGTTTAGCTTGCGAGAGGGCAGAGTTGAAACAGGATAGCATAAATTTGTAGTGAAGGAAGTCTGCGAGTATGAGATTTCCTCCAGAGGCGTTCAGAGGAACGAGTGGAGGAACGCAGCATGTGCGTGTGGGAATTTAGCCAGGGTCTAGGGTTAGAAAGGCGAGTGCGGCAGAGAGAAAGCATGGCATGTAGATCAAGAGAGGAGGATAAGGCAGAGTTGTAGTTCCTGACCAGGTTGTCGGGGTCTGTAGCAGAGCTGAGAGGAGAGGGAGCAGTGTAAAGTGGTCTCAAAGTCAGGTAAGTGAATAGAGCGCAGGTTTCTGCAGAACCAGGGGGTAGATGGAGATGGAGTAGGGGAGAAGCGAGATAGAGAGAATGAGATGAGGTGATGGTCAGAGAGAGGAAAAGGGGAAATGGAGAAATCGGAGAGAGAGAAGTTTTTAGTGAAAACCAGGTCTAAGTAGTGGCCATCCTTGTGGGTGCTGGCTGCAGTCCACTGTTGAAGGCCAAAAGAAGAGGTTAGAGAAAGAAAGCGGGAGGCCCAAGGGAGAGAGGGGTCATCAATGTGGCAATTGAAGTCCCCAAGGAGAAGAACAGGGGAGTCTGAGGAGAGGAAGAAAGAGTCAGGATTCAAAGTGAAAGAGAAAGGCAGAAGGGGGGTGAGTAGAGGTAGGTGGGCGATAGATGACCGCCACATGGACAGGGAGAGGAGAGAAAATCTGGACAGTGTGAGCCTCAAAGGAGGGAAAAGCAAGAGATGGAGGAATAGGAAGGGTTCGGTAACGGCAGAGGAGAGCAGGAGCCCCACGCCTCCACCCCTGCCATCAGTGGGCGGAGTGTGGGAGAAGGAAAGGCCACCATAAAAGAGGGCAGCTTCCAGAGCAGAGTCAGACTGAGTGAGCCAGGTCTGTTATAGCAAATAGGAGCAGAGAGTGAGAGAGAAAGAAGTCATGCACAGAGAGGAACTTGTTAGAAAGGGAGCGAGCATTCCAAAGGGCACAGGAGAAAGGGAGAGAGGAGTGAGGGTGGCAGGGGATGGGTATGTGGTTGGAGGGGTTGACACCAGAGGAAGTAGAGTTTGCAATTGGCAGGCGAGGACGAGCGCATGTAGGAATAAGGCAGGGACCAGGATTGGGAGAGATATCCCCAGAAGCAAGGAGAAGCATGGATAGAAAGAGAATATGTGAGGATGATTTGTAGGGATGTGCTTTATTGCTGGGGATATAGCTGTGTGGTGTCAGAAGGCGCAGGTAAGAAAGGAGTTTATGTGAACAGAGAAGTGGTGAAGGAAGGAGAGATGGAAATATATGATTAGAGTTAGAGACATAATGAGGCTGGTAAAAAGAAGTGCATAATTTGAGAAGAAGTGAAGTCACAACAAATATAAATGGTAAAGGCAGCATCACAGCAGTAATGATGCAGTCTGATATTGATGATATCCTCCTTTCCAGCGTAGTTCAAATGCAGGAATCAGGGCCAGATGGGGGTGTCCACTTCTTCTTCACTTCTTTTGAACTTCCTTTTAAAAACTTGAGTTGTTCAGTAGTCCTGCCACTTATAATGTACTGACTTCCAACCATGCTGATGGTTACCCAAGTGTTTCCGACTGTCTCTCTGGGGCTACTGTAGTTGTCTAGAAGCAAGAACCAACCACTTATTTACTTGTCTGCCATGGATATAACAATGAAATAACCGCTTATTTGTCCTGGCAAAAAATAATTAATCATTTTCTATTATACCTGGCTGCCAGATCATTAAGAATGAGAGATGCCTGTCTGTTATGTGAGAATAAATCAGTTTCTATTAATTAAATCAATATTTTTTCTTATTTATCTGCACGGCTGGCAGAATGAATCAGTTGCAGATCCCCTCTGGGCGAAATTTAATATACTAATATATTTGTGACCTCAAGTTACAAGACCTGTGAGAATAAATTAAATCACTACATAAGACTTAACAAGGCAAAGAACATTGTTGAAGAGACAGAACAAGAATGAGAATTAGACTGGCTGAACAGAAAATAAAAAGGCAGAAAAAATAGCACACAAATAATAAAAAGCAGTAAATTGGCAAACAGTGGGGAACAAAAGATGAGGAAAGAGGTATAGTGTACAAAAGAGACAAAAATATCAAAATACAATGGAGAAAGCCTGCTTAAAAATACCAAGGCTCGTCGTGGCAGAGGTGCTACAGTGTGATAGGGCTGCAATAACACCTACTTCAATGGGTTTGCAGTACCGAGGAATGACAACAGAAATACATGTGCATGACAGAGTTACTACTCCCCCGGTGCAGCAGCAGGACAGAGCTGGGACTAGGTGCCGGTGGGGAAATGTCAATGAGAGGGGAGCAGCAGAAGAAACCTCTGAACCGCGGTATTGCGAGGATTGTGTCACAGAAAGGAGGCGTATAGAGCACACAGGGAGGGGAGGCTGGGGGGTAGCTGCGAGGGGGAGGCGGAGGAGGGAAAGGCAATAAAAAGGAAGAGGGGGACAGAGGATGAAAATGAAACAAGAGGTCAGAAGGAGGGGAGAAAGGGGAGTGGAAGGAGAGAGTTAAAAGGAAGGGTGGGTGTGAAGGCTAGGGAGGAAGAGGAAGAGGAGGGGGAGAGAGAGGTCAGTGGGAGGAAGGTAGGGCGGGGTCTGTGAGACGGTTAGGAAACCAAGGAAACACATCCATGCTTAGAAAGCAGAGTGAGTCACAGTCACAGGCAGGTGCAGTATGCAGACAAGCAGCAAATGCCCCTGTGGGTAGAGGCCGGTGATTAGTGCAGATGCGGGACCCTTCCGTGCAGCCCCGGTGCATGCTGAGCACATCTCCGGAACCGAGCCCGAGGGGCAGCAGGTGAGACCTGCTCTTCCTGTGCAAGCCACATTCATCACTACTATAGCAAGGCTACGAGTTCTGTACATGTCCGACACCTTACTGTAACTATGCTATCCTGCTCCTGTGCATGCTGTCTGACACCTTACTGTAACTATGCTATCCTGCTCCTGTGCATGCTGTCTGACACCTTACTGTAACTATGCTATCCTGCTCCTGTGCATGCTGTCTGACACCTTACTGTAACTATGCTATCCTGCTCCTGTGCATGCTGTCTGACACCTTACTGTAACTATGCTACCCTGCTCCTGTGCATGCTGTCTGACACCTTACTGTAACTATGCTATCCTGCTCCTGTGCATGCTGTCTGACACCTTACTGTAACTATGCTATCCTGCTCCTGTGCATGCTGTTCGACACCTTACTGTAACTATGCTATCCTGCTCCTGTGCATGCTGTCTGACACCTTACTGTAACTATGCTATTCTGCTCCTGTGCATGCTGTCCGACACCTTACTGTAACTATGCTATCCTGCTCCTGTGCATGCTATCTGACACCTTACTGTAACTATGCTATCCTGCTCCTGTGCATGCTGTCCGACACCTTACTGTAACTATGCTATCCTGCTCCTGTGCATGCTGTCTGACACCTTACTGTAACTATGCTATCCTGCTCCTGTGCATGCAGTCCGACACCTTACTGTAACTATGCTATCCTGCTCCTGTGCATGCTGTCCGACACCTTACTGTAACTATGCTATCCTGCTCCTGTGCATGCTGTCTGACACCTTACTGTAACTATGCTATCCTGCTCCTGTGCATGCTGTCTGACACCTTACTGTAACTATGCTATCCTGCTCCTGTGCATGCTGTCCGACACCTTACTGTAACTATGCTATCCTGCTCCTGTGCATGCTGTCTGACACCTTACTGTAACTATGCTATCTTGCTCCTGTGCATGCTGTCTGACACCTTACTGTAACTATGCTATCCTGCTCCTGTGCATGCTGTCTGACACCTTACTGTAACTATGCTATCCTGCTCCTGTGCATGCTGTCTGACACCTTACTGTAACTATGCTACCCTGCTCCTGTGCATGCTGTCTGACACCGTATTGTAACTATGCTATCCTGCTCCTGTGCATGCTGTCTGACACCTTACTGTAACAATGCTACCCTGCTCCTGTGCATGCTGTCCGACACCTTACTGTAACTATGCTATCCTGCTCCTGTGCATGCTGTCCGACACCTTACTGTAGTATGCTATCCTGCTCCGGTGCATGCTGTCTGACACGTTACTGTAACTATGCTATCCTGCTAATGTGCATGCTGTCTGACACCGTATTGTAACTATGCTATCCTGCTCCTGTGCATGCTGTCTGACACCTTACTGTAACTATGCTACCCTGCTCCTGTGCATGCTGTCTGACACCTTACTGTAACAATGCTACCCTGCTCCTGTGCATGCTGTCCGACACCTTACTGTAACTATGCTATCCTGCTCCTGTGCATGCTGTCCGACACCTTACTGTAGTATGCTATCCTGCTCCGGTGCATGCTGTCTGACACGTTACTGTAACTATGCTATCCTGCTAATGTGCATGCTGTCTGACACCGTATTGTAACTATGCTATCCTGCTCCTGTGCATGCTGTCTGACACCTTACTGTAACTATGCTACCCTGCTCCTGTGCATGCTGTCTGACACCTTACTGTAACTATGCTACCTTGCTCCTGTGCATGTTGTCTGACACCTTACTGTAACTATGCTACCCTGCTCCTGTGCATGCTGTCTGACACCTTACTGTAACTATGCTACCTTGCTCCTGTGCATGTTGTCTGACACCTTACTGTAACTATGCTACCCTGCTCCTGTGCATGCTGTCTGACACCTTATTGTAACTATGCTACCCTGCTCCTGTGCATGTTGTCTGACACCTTACTGTAACTATGCTACCCTGCTCCTGTGCATGCTGTCCGACACCTTACTGTAACTATGCTACCCTGCTCCTGTGCATGCTGTCTGACACCTTATTACACCAATGCTCAGGCAGTCTTTATTCACGTAACATAATCATCTTCTTAAACAGCTACCAGGATCCAAAGGCCTAAATAAATAAGTGTTGGAGGTACCAGAGCTGAAAGAAAAAAAGTGCTTTTGTCACCTATTCACTGCCAAAGGCACCGTTGCAATCTTCTGGAATTAGCTAATTTGACAGAGAGACAACCCCATTGAACTCTATGGACCAGTTGATTGCAGGAATGATGGAAACACACTCCAAATGATAGAGACTTGCCAGGCTCTTTTCTTCTTTTTGCTAATGTAAGGTTTGATTTGGATTTTCTTACCCACACTGGATGGTGGGTATGACTCGGATTCAGACCACTCGCATGTAATTTTCATGAAATCACAGTTGCGCTATTATAGTAAAAGAAATGGGTATAGGCTGCACGCATTGTTAATAAAAAGGTAGATACATCTTCAAAAGGTGCTGGAACATTCAGGGCAGTCCACTAAGGAGGAGGATAACTGCACTCAAATAAAGAAAACAAGAGCAAGTGAATCAGAATAAGTCATTTACTGTTAATCTGCAGCAAAAGCAGACGCCATGCACTAATTCCACATACAGTGCAGTGATGCCAGCTCAGACCATTTCAAAGAACATAAATCAACCTAACACATGTAATGAATAAAGCAAGACAATACTTTGCTAATGGCACAAAAGCAAAAGTTGGTGCTGGTAAAAAGGATGGGTAACACTGGGGTAGACAAACTAAAACACGTAAAAAGGAAAAACGCCAACAAAAAAACCAGAAAAATAGTGCAGGAAATATAATGCTAAAACAATATATTTATGGTGTCTGCTTTTGCTGCAAATTAACAGTAAATGGCTTATTCTGATTCACTTGCACTTTTTTTCTTTGAGTGCAGGTTTCTTTCTCCTTAGTAGGGATGGATCATCGGGAAGCGCAAAATATGTGGAAACAAAAAATATTGATAGTGCAATATTGTATGTGATAGGATCAAAGTGAAATGACTGATCTATCTTTAGAGTACTCACAAACGTGAGAGAGTTAGAGGCACGTAAGGGTATCTTTGGGTACTGTGGATGCCACAAAACGATCAGGAAATCAGTCTTTGCCACATATATAGACTCCAAGGGACCTTAGTAAAGAATAAGACTGGACATAGTGCAGACTGTATACAAAAGGTTTTAAAAGGTAAGTGAAATGTAATACACTCACATGGTTTCAAAGTTAAAAAACCATTTAGATCACACGTGGTGGATCTCTGCAGCCGGATAGATGATATCGCAGGTTCCCCTCTGCTGTAGCGTGCGTGTCACGGATGCGTTCCAGCGAAAACCGGAAGTGACGTCATCTGCTTCCAGGGGTTCTGGCCAATGTAGAAAACGTCACTCTACGCGTTTCACCTATTCGGTTTCATCAGGAGTCTTTCTCCTTAGTGTATATATACGTTTGTTGAGGGATTTAGGGGTCCCTTGGGGTTCCCTGCACCTATATGTTATTCTTTCCGTAATCAAGCATAGGAGGGCTGACTCGTGTGTGTGTGTGTGTGTGTGTGTGTGTGTGTGTGTGTGTGTGTGTGTGTATATATATATATGTATATATATATATATATATTTATATATATATTTATATGTATATAATCACATACTTTACATACACACACATATGACCTGTCCACACTACCCATAGATATATGTAGGGGCAAGGAAGGATATATGCAGTATACTGAAAGAAACAAATGCAGTTACTTAAAGCTTAGTGCTGGACAAAAAACAGAACTGATAATCTTTCGTGGCAACAGCTCTTCCATCAGATCACCCCCAATGTTGGTGATCTGATGAAAGAGCTGCTGCCCTGAAACGTTATCAGTTCTGGTTTTTTTTGTACTGCTCTAAGCTTTAAGTAAACGCATTTTGGAGCACAAATTGCATTTGATTCTTTCAGTGTGCTGCATACACTATTATTGTACTTTAATATGTCCCTTTGTGGTCCAGAACTACACAAACCTTGAATATTGACATGCATGTGGATGCTTATTTATTTATTTGTTTTTCTTCACGCTGTCATTTTGTTTTAATATATATTAAGACGCACCATCTCTGCAATACAATGCAGGCACGTGTTAATATATCACGATTTAGATTATTATTTAGGCAGTGCTGTGTCTTTACTTTCAGATGATTAAAAAGAAGGTATCTTTTGGTCAGGAATGTCCGCCGTATTTATTTCAAGCTTAGTTTAGACCAATATTTCCCATGCCCCTTCTCTGCTTAAAATCACTGTTTATTTAGTCATGGTGTAAACATCCTGGCTTCCATAGCTTGTCGTTTTTTTTTTTTCCTTTAAGAAAATAAAATGTAAAGTAGCCAAAATCTGCCCCCAAACGTGATGTTTTGATATTCTGCATCACCCACTGTTGCTGCCTTCCTCACAGCAAATTTTCTGTTTGCATATAGAGGGTGTTGGACGTTATGAGGAGCAGACAGTTTGTCCATAAACTGCAATTATTGGGGTGCAATTGATCTCATTATTTGAGAAGTCTAATGTATTGTTCCCAGTGTATCTTTAGTGAGCAAAATTAAATATACTACTTGTCACGGGAGACCAGCACTTTTAACACTTTTTACTTTCTGGGATCATTCACTAGGCAAAACAAGGTAGTGGGATAAAATGAGGTTTATTCGGGTGAAACCTGCGTACACACAATGAATATACAAAATACAGACAGAATACACACTTACTTGGGGTCTGGGGGTGAAAACTAGCCTCAAATAGGTGCAGTGCGCCTGCTTCGGAAGGCTTACCCTGACCGGGACCTCGTCCTGGGCTTTGTGGTACTCTTTTTCGGGAAGAATACCCAACCGCGACTCGTACGTTCTATTCTGAGAACTTGGTCCTCGCGTCTGACTTAGTCTCAGCTAGGTAGACTTTCCTAGCTCCAAAAATGAAGCTGGTTGCTCTGCTATTCGCAACAGAGCAACTTTGAAAACCCACCTTTGCATCACCGATTCAAGCCGACTCGAGAAAAATCCAAATGTGGAGCACTGCGTTGCAAGAAACTGGGGCTAAGCAAGTCCAATCTTAAAATGTCGCTTTATTGAATTGGCGACAACATGGAGGTTAGGCAGGTTAGTACTCTAACGCGCTTTGCGCTTTGACAAAGTGCTGTAATAGCGTGAAACGCGTTAGAGTACTAACCTGCCTAACATCCATGTTGTCGCCAATTCAATAAAGCTAATTTTTAAGATTGGACTTGCTTAGCCCCAGCTTCTTGCAACGCAGTGCTCCGCTTTTTTTCTCCACGTTTGGATTTTTCTTCTACTTTATCTCCTGGCTGGACGCATGCACTTGAAGACAGATTTTCACCAAATCATGAGTAATCTAGTCATCATTATATGTATTATATGGATGAAGATTGAACTCTATCAGCTCTAGGGTGATTTGCCTTTAAGAACAGGAACTGTTGAGCCATTGCTGTTCTCACAGACAGCTTTTGGCTTTTAACGCTCCAGACCCAGGCATTTCTTCTAGGTCCCATTAATGAGCTCTTCAAGCAAGGCTTTATTTCCACTCACTGGTGTTATAATTTTCTGTCTTCCAACTCAAAGACATTTAGAAAGAAAATATATGTTGTTACATTATTAATCCTGCACTCTGATGCACTGATTCCAGAGACTCTCATCTCTACTGCTTTGTTCAAGCCACTAGATGGTCTGGTTCTGTGATTGATCAGTCTACTTACATAGACCCCGCTGTTCTATGTTTAATATGGAATGGAGACTAACAACCAATCAGAGAACGGATTGTACCTCAGCCAGCCAATCAGAATGGGGGAACGCCTGGCTGCTGATGTCAGAGGGGGCGTGCCAGGCGAGTGGGAAATATGAATCGCCCAATGGGAAACACGCCTACCAGCAGCATCTTCCCCCAGCCAACCCATTGCCACTGACTGGGCAGGCTCCACAGGGCTGGTAGTCCAAAAGATGCCCCAGCAGGGCAAAAGGTCACCACAAATTCTCACCTCTGGACATCCCTTCTCTCCTTTGAACTCCGATGTCTATGCAGACATCCCGGCACCGACTGTATGTAGATGCCCAGGCTGACTGCATAGACGTTAATGCATACAAAGTAAAACACATTTCACACTTGCTAATCCAGGCCGGAGATATACTTAATAAAGACATCCTACAAGTGAGTCGCTACTATGTTTTTAAGGGGAGATATTGCTGGTCAATATGCATACGCGTACCCGCAGACCTTGATGCTCGTCGAGGGCTTTCACTGGAGAACCGGTAACTGGTTCCCGACCCTGTGTGCATATTCTGAACACAGTTTGACCCAAATATACCCCTTAAAACTCATGCACAATAAATCTCAGATTCCCTGCCGACCTGGAAATGTGAAATCGCACAGAAAGCTTTTTATTACAGACATGCATGTGATCATTAAACACAAATACACTGTCCCTAGCTTATGGTGCTACTTAGCTACCGGGGACACACTTTTTTTTAGGGGTAACCAGTCGGGCTTCACCTTTATTTATGAAGACTTGCTACCCCCACCGTCACACTAATCACCTCC